>NC_045030.1:160796951-160800449 GCF_008632895.1 Mastomys coucha
CACTCTACATAAAATATTTTCAAAGATCATTGCAGCTCATCAGACAATTGCTGCAGTAAAGGATGTGAGAGTGGATGGAACAATAGACAGAGTCAAGAACTGCTTTCCTTTCAAACAGTACTCAGTATTAGCATATGTATTCATTCATTCTAGGCAACATTCACATATCTAGTGCATCAGTTGTTGGGAGTAAATGAGTCAGTGGACAAAGACTCTCATTGCTCATCTTAGATGTCAATAAACAAACAGAATAACTGAATTAGCTTTCTATTGTCCCTATAACACATCAGTAACTATTAGTAGCTTAAGATACAAATTTACTGTCTTATTTCAGTGAACGTCAGAAGTTAGGTTAAGATTTTCCTGTGCTACATATAAAGGTACAGAAACAAAGGCAGCACGTACAGGGCTTGTGCAGGTTTGACCCATATGGGGTCCTAGAGCTGAATGGAGAAGTGAACACACGCTCCTATCCCTAACTCAGAAGTTTTCTCCAACTGATAAACACTTGCAAATAAAACTTTGCTTTTTTTCCAAGGTAGTCTTACTGGGGAAACCAACTACTCTTAAGGGCAGGCTACATGTCTGGCAGTAGATGGCCAATAGAAAACAAACCCATTGGCACCTTTGGAGATTCCTTGTCTCACACTATCATGTTAGGCCTTTTCCTTTCTCTTTAAAAAAAAGATATTTTATTGTTTTTATTTTATTTTATTTTATTTGTGTATTGTTTCTCTTTTTACCCTAAAAGTCCCTTGCATATATATTATGGTTTAGTGTTTTTATGGGATTCCTGAGTGTGCAAAGAGTGGGTCTTTGTCTCTTGTGCCTTCTCTTGGGTTCTTTTCCTTCTATTTGTTTGTTTTGTTCAATTCTGATGTATTAGTTTTTGTTTTATCTTATTTTATTTTATCATAAGAAATACTTTTGTGTGCTAAATCAAGGTGCCAGAACTTGTGACATTCACAAATGGTGGCAGGAACGATGGATTTCAACATACAAAAAAAAAAAAAATGAAATTAGATCCTTACCTCTCACTCTACACAAAACTCAAGTGCAAATGGATCAAGAGCCTCAATATAAGACTGGGTACTCTAAATCTCTTTGAGGAAAAAGTAGGCAGTATACTATGCTTTAAAAGTCGTTTTAAATAGGACTCTAACAGCACAGGAAATAAGACCAACAACTGACAACGTAGATCTCATGATACTAAAATTTCTCTGTACAGCAAAGGGAATTGTCAGTGGAGGAGGAAGAGATGAGCAAATAGAATGAGATAAAACATTTTCTAGCTGTACATCTAACAGAGGGTTAGAATCTAGAATATACATGATTATTGCATATATATATGATTATTGCATCTATATATGTCCAATGATCAGAGGGTTAATATCTAAAATATAATATACATATACATATACACATACACATATCCTTATATCCCTCTGTGTGATATAGGGTTTGAAACTATTTTCTCAAAATCTGTTTGCTCCCTTCCCCCTCTATTGACAATTCCTTTTGCTGTACTGAGGCTTTTTAGTATCATGAGATTTGTTGTGTCAGTTGTTGGTCTTATTTCCTGTGTTGTTAGAGTCCTATTTAGAAAGTTCATTTATATATATATATATATATATATATATATATATATATATATGGCACTACGAAAATCTGAATATCAAGAAAACAAGGAGCCTAATTAAAAAGAGGGTTGTAGGTCTGATTAGAAAGTTTTCAAAAGAAGAAGTGCAAATGGTCAGGAAACACTTTTAAAAGCTTACTATTTTCTTAGTTATTAAGAAAGCACAGATTTAAACTACTTAAAAGTTCATTTGAGTCTCACTAACATGGAATATGACAACAAATTGTGTCACACATATTGGTGTAAGTGGGCCTCTTATACACTGCTGGTGACAGTATAAACTAGTATAGCCATTCTGGAAATACATATTGAGGTTTCTCAAAAACAAACAATAAGAAATAGAATTACAATATGACCCAGCTATAATACTCCTGGGCATAGCCTCAATGTCTTTGAGATATTTGCACATCCATTTTCATTGCTTCGCTATTCACAATAGCTAGGAAATGGAATCAACCTAGATACCTATAGATTTTAGAATGGTTAATGAAATGTGGTTCATATATACAATGAAATATTGCTCAGGTATAAGTAATAAATTGTAGGTAAATGGGTGGAGATGAAAAAAGTTATATAGACTGAGGTCATCCCATCCCCACAAAAACAAGCACCACATGTTATATACATCATAAGAAATGCTTCTAGCTTCAAATCATATGTGTTTTTTTTGGGGGGGGGAGTTTTAAGTAGCATATATGTGGAAGCTAGGAACCTTGAAATGGGCCACCGACATAGGGAATGCATTTAGAGAGAAGAGGTAGTAGAATATAGGTGCAACAAAACTAGAGAAGGGGAATATGGGGGCGGGGTGGGGGGGAGAGGGTTTCAATCGGGGAGCAGTGATGAGGATGGGGAAATGAAGAGAAAGAAGTGTTAATCAAAATGGAGTAAGTATGAAGATTCTGCATGAAAATCTGTGATCTTGCAAACCAATAAATATAGTAAAAGATAATAGAGATACATGAGATATGCAAAAAACAGACTAGGAGAATATGTCAAGCAAAGATTTAAGTAGAGATGGAAGAAATGAGGGAAACAGGTAAGTTAACCTGAACTAAGGTTTTACTATACTTTATAACAATACTCCACTAGTTTATGGTTTTACTAAAGTACTTTTTAAAGGGAGAATAAATAGAGGTATCACATATGGACAAACAAAGCTGTTCCTAGAAGACACAGTGCCAGAAAATCTCAGTGCTAGGCATTGGTTACCTCTTTATGACTATTGATAAAGGAGGCCCCAGAGGCACCCAGAACAAGATAAGATATTGCCATTTTTCTTGGTTGTCCATGAAAAGTAAATGGTAAGGCCCTATTGCTGATGATACCCCACATTTTGGGACATAGAGATATCAATTCAACAGGGCCACCTTTTTCATCAAAGTCAGTAAAAAAGAGCTAATGGCATGATAGTTGCAATCGTATGTAGCATAATTATGGATGTGACATGATTTTTACTGTATTCTGTTGGTTGGAAACAAGTCATGGCCCCAGTGATGTTAAGAATATAGGAGAATACATAATGCTACGAATACAAAGAAGCAAAGATTTTAGCCAGTCTTACATTATGTCTACCAGGATAATAAAGGGGACCTGTGACCAAGTGTCTTAGTTTCTTTTCCAGTTGCTGTGATAAAACACTTTAAAAAAAGCAACCTAAGTGTATTCGTTTCTTTTCCTGTTGTTGTGATAAGACAATACGACAAAGGTAACTTAAAAAAGAAAGAGTTTATTTGGGTTTATGGTTCCAGAAGGATAAGAGTTTGTTATCGTAGGGGAACCTGACATGTGTGGCTACAGGAGCAGCAAGCTAAGGGTTCACATCTAGAACCATAAGCATAAAAGATTGTATACACACA
>NC_045030.1:160800544-160801861 GCF_008632895.1 Mastomys coucha
AGGTCTCTAAATGTAATGAGGCTTTAAATTTTCAAAGCTCAGTGACAGTTTCTCCAACAAGTCCATACCTAAATTGCCTAAACAGTACAATCAACTGGGGACCAAGTCTTCAAATACCTGTGACTACAGGGGGCATCTCATTCAAACAATTATGCTAAAGAAAACAAGAATTAATTCTGATTCGCAGTTCAAGAGCCCAGTTCCAGTCCATTTTCACAGGGAAGTCAAAATAATAGGGAGGAGAGCAGCTGGTCACAGGGCATCACAAGCAGAAAGCAGAAAGCAAGGAAGCATGCCAATTCTCTGCTCCTTTTTTTCCCCCTGTTATCTAGTCTAGGATTCCAGTCAGGAAATGGTGCCACCCACACTGATAAAATCTTCCCAGTTCAATTAATGCAATCAAGATAGGAACCCATAGGCAGGCCCAGAGGCCCTTCTCTCAGATGATTCTAGATTCTGGCAAGTTGACAATACTAACCTTCAAAGTTAAATATCTCAAGAGCACTTTCTACCTATGGCTTCCTCTAATATAGATTTATTTTCCTGTCAATAACCACAAGAAGCATTGATCATCACACCTTGTTAATTTGACGATAGGAAACATTTAAAAAATGTGTTCATTGTGTTAAAAATCTTTGCACATGTTGTAATGTTCTATAATTTGCCTAAAACATAACCTAGATTGATTTTCAATTTCACAATTTATGGCAAGCAGTTATCTAAATTGAAATGAAGTATTATAAAATGATATTTGTCACTAAGACTGGAGATATGTTTCTCTTGTGTTTTTTCTCATGTAGTCATTATTTAATTATAACCTGCCAGGGAAGAAAATTTAACTCTGTAATATTTTGTATTCCTTAATATTCCCAATAATATAATCTTAGGGTAAAATATAAGCCACTTTAAAATTGTTTCAGCAGAAAGATTGAATCAGTAATGGAAGAGCGAACATTCAAGCAAGCAGATAACCTCTTTTTAGGAAGGCCTAAAATAGCTTGAGGCTTTTAAACATCCAGGCAGAAGCACATTTAAAGAAGTATTTTATAATAAGTTCCAACAAAAATTTCTACTTTTGTGGAGTAATTTCAAGTTTTAGTGCCTTTTTTTTTTACATATCTGTGCTTGTTCAAATGTTGACTTGCCAATGTGGACATGGGAGATTCCACATAGTCCAAGATCTAGATGAAGAAGTATAGGTAGTTAATAGCTGCTGAGAGAGGGAGAATTGATTACATCAAGGAATAAGCTCCTGCATGGGATATACCAAGTGGTTAGCCCTGGGCACGTGTACATAGAGGCAACTCTAAAGGAACT
>NC_045030.1:160801872-160809859 GCF_008632895.1 Mastomys coucha
ATACCAAGTGGTTAGCCCTGGGCACGTGTACATAGAGGCAACTCTAAAGGAACTCATTAGATTGTGTGTGAGAGTGTGTGTGTGTGTGTGTGTGTGTGTGTGTGTGTGTGTGTGTATACACAATAATAATTAAATAAAATATCATTGTTTAGGAGACACAGAGGGGCTTGATGAGTTGGAGATGGGTGGAAGTATTTATGTACAAATTTCTCAGAATTAAAAAATAAACTCATTTGAATCCCTGAATCATAATGTTGTCATCCCACAGGGGAAAATTCAGTTTAACCCACCTAGACCACCTTTGCCAAATTTATTCTCATTTCCTCTGTTTTCATTTCTTTGAAAGAACCATTGTCCTTTGAGACCTGTTTGGGACACCCAGTAAAATCATATGCCTCATGTAGCTTCATTGGTTATGATTATGTAGATGTCAGCAAAGAAGGTGAAGAACCTCGTCTTTTTTTCATTAATTTACTTATTCACTTTACGTCCTCATTACAGTGCCCTCTCTCCTCCCAGTTCCCCCTTGCATGGCTCCCTTCCATCCCTTCCCTTTCACCTCTGAGAAGGGGGAGGTCCCCCCCAGGGTATCAAGCCACATTGGCACCTCAAGTCACTACAGGACTAGCCATTTTACTCTTGAAGTAAAATTTTCTGGTTTCTAGGCTCATTTAGGTCATAATGATATTTTGCTGAAGCAGACACAGGTGAGAGTATATTTTGCTGAAGTAGACACAGGTAAGAGGATGCTTTGCTGAAGCAGACATGTAAAAGAACATCTGATGTTTAGAAAGAACATAAGTGAACCACAGATGGTGGGACAAGGCTTGTGCTTTGGTTTGCTTTACTTACTAGTCTTTACATGCTAATCTTTGCTTGTTGTGACTTCATAGGGAGGAATTTACCAAATGACTTCTTGTGGTATTACAGCAGTTTCTTACTACTTCCACATACTCCTGCTGATCAGGTGGAGCCTTGCAGGTTGTTATGAATTTAGCTGCTGCTGCTGATTTATGTGTGGTATCTGCCATGTGGACTGGACTGAAGCTGCTGATTCATGTTTGGTGGTCCTCTAGTAGACTGAACTGCTGATATCCTAACAATGAATATTGGAATTGACCCAAAGAACTATTTCAAAACAGCTCTACTCCCTCTGTGTCCTATTAACCTTTTTTTCCCCATTATCTCTGGTGGGTGGTGGGATAGAAGAGACGTTAAAACATTTTATGAATCCTTATTAAAGTAGGTTATGAAAAGTCTAAGACTTTCCCACTGAGGCCAGACAAGACAACCAATTATGGGATAGTTTTCAAAGGCAAGCAACAGAGTAAGGAACACCACTCCCTCCAGTTGTTGGGGGATCTGCATGAAGACCAAGCTGCATATTTGCTATATACGTGAAGGGGCCTATCTAGGTCCAACCCATGTATATTCTTTGATTGGTGGTTTAGTCTTTGGGAGTTCCCAAGGATCCAGGTTACTTGACCCTGTTGTTCTTCTTATGAACTCTTAATCCCCCCCTGGTCCATCAGTCCTTCCCCTTACTCTTCCACAAGAATGTTGAGCTCAATTCAATGTTTGCCTGTTGATCTCTGCATCTGTTTTAGTTGGTAAGCTGCTGGGTGGAGCCTCACAGAGATCCATCCCATGGGCAAGAACCAATCCCTGACACCATTAATGATACTCTCTTAAGCTTATAGACAGGAACTTAGCATAACTGTCCTCTGAGAGACTCCACCAAGCAGAACATTGAATATTTAATAAGGTATAGTTTTCTGTATTAAATCTATCTGAGTAACCCCAACTAGTACTGGGGATTGAAACTAGACTCTAGGGTATTCTAGGCAAGTGCTCTACCACTGAACCCCTAAATTCCCCCTGAACAATGAAGCTAGGATGATGCTCTCAATTCCTTAGAGCAACATAGTTTGGTACCTCTCTTTAACTGCCTTTCTCATTTTAGTTAGACTATTTTAGTTCTTCACTGTGTAATCATATGAGCATGTGCAATTATACATTTCCCTTTTACACCAACTAATTAGATCCCTTGATCCAACTCAGAGACTGATATGAATTTAACTGCATCTAGATTTCCTCAGAGATTGTAAAAGCGAATGGAAATAAAACTCAAACAACAGAATTCAGCAGAAGGACATTATTTATAAAAATTTAAGTGTCCTTTCTTAAAAATATTAAGTCTAGACAAGTAAACAATTGGACTTTCAACCTTAAAAGTAGAAGTAATCAATCTATGAAGGCTGGAAGGTTAAGTTTTAAAAGGCAAATAAAGAGGTAATTTGGGACTATGGATGAAAGGGCTTTGTAAATTGTAAAATGACATTTTAACATAACTCAAGAGACTGTTCTGTAGTGTTGTTATTTGGAAGGCAGTGTGGTAAGGCACAGCAAGAGAGATTTGATCTTGCACTTCTAAGCTAAGCAAGCACAAATATAACATTCTCATTCTCATACTTCAGAGTTCTTAAAAGAGATTAGAAAAATTCTTCTTTCCTACATGCTAGTGCATGCCAGCCCTTGACCTCTCAGCTCGTGGGTGGCCACTGTTGATGGCAACAATAACCAACTAATAGCATTTCTCCAATGACCTGGCTCAAAAGAGTCTTCCCTCAGTCCTGGGGTATTTTGAAATATAGCCTCTTGCTTTATTTCTATTTTCTTGATCTGAACCAAGACATGGGAAATAAACAAGAAGATTCTTCTCTCTGAATAACCAGTTATAACTCAGTGTCAGCCTAATCATCACTGACAAAGCTGGAGGAAGTAGTGTCACCCACCACTTTCAGAAAAGTAACCACAGGACTAAAGTTAGAATAGGTTGTAGGGTTCCATCTAGATGACCTCTGTTGCAGTCTGAATAGAGATTGTAATTATCCACTGAATCAATTCCTCAATAGGTATTGAAGCCATTACTCAGAAAGAATGAAGATGTCCAGAAAAGGAGTGAGCCTTCAGAAAAAGTCAGTCAGTTAGAGCTGGCTCTAGCCTGATCTTGATGAAGCATTCATTCTTTGCCTATCGTTTCAGAAGCCTGCCATTTCAGTTATACCAGCAAAGGAGAGTGATGAGATTATTCATCGTATCAGTTATGTTCTAGTGTTGCTGTGGAAAAATTACAAAAAATGAAGTGACCATCGTCACATGGGTAATAAAGGTAGACAGAAACTAGATCAAAGTGTCCATTCCTGGGCTGGGGCATTGGCTCTTGCAGAGGACTCAGGTTTGATTCCCAGCCCTGACATAATGGCTGTAACTCCAGTTCCAGGAAATCCAATATAGCCTCTTCAGCCACTTGGCATACATGTGGTACACAGTGCAAATATAAAGGCCAAACATTCATATACATAAAATAAAAAATGAAGCTTTAAAAACACTGCACTTGTATAGTGGAATGGACTCGACTTTTACCAATTGTTTTGACAATATCTCTCCCACTACCACTTTCATTGGCAAGAAGTTCCCATTGGTAATTAAGAAGGCTACCAGTTTAGTTACCAGTGAAAGAAGCAAGGAGTATTTAATGAAACTTATTTAGGAAGCAATATGTTCATCCTCCAATACTCAATGGCTGCCTTAATCATCATTTCCCATTAGTGATATATAATTATTTTAAATATGTACTCTTCACATTCGTTTGGGGGAAATGATGTTCTGGTTATCACTTCATTTAGTCACATCTGGCATTCACACCCTCCTATATTCTACACCTCTTGACCCTTAACTATCCATTTAAATATCTTGAATATACAGAAGATTATATAAAAGTGGTAATGCACAACCTCTAGGTCTTGTTTGGAAGAATTTGAGAAGCCATGTAGCATCCACATGGGTACCTTAGAATGCTTGATTTGGAAGAAGCCAGCTACCATGTGTATAGGACAACAACTCTGTGCCTCCCATTCTGTGAAGTAGTTAAGTAAAGCAATTTGAAGAGAGAGCAGATGCCTGGCCATCCCTAGCTATGTCAGATCTCCAACCTCTGTGAATGCCTGGCCCAATCAAGCCTTTAGATGAACCCTACCACAGCTGTCATTTAACTGTAGCTACACTTAAGAGACCTTACTAAGAACCATCTGGATGAGAAGAGCCACTTTATATAACCATGAGGGTAATAAATGATTTTATTAAGCTATCGTGTATTTTCTAGACAGATAACCAGAATATCATTTCCCCCAAACAAAGGTGAAGAGCATGTATTTAAAATAATAGACAATCAAAGGGGTGAAAAGGATTTTAAATGAAACATGTTCCTAGCATCAAGCAAGAAAAAAAGAATACCAAAGCTAATGGTTCCCCAGTATGTATGACCTACACTTCAACAAACAAAACACAAACTAAACAACTGAATAGAAAAGCGAAGAGCATCTTAGGCAAACATGTTGTCATGAGGAAGATAATGTTCTTACTGTTGGGGACAGGGTTAACACAACTGTAACATTAATTATGGACTTTTGTAGATTGGGGTTAAAGAAGGAAAAAACACTAATAAATTAGGGGAGAGGACAGTACTCAATTAACATTTTGGCTGAAAGTTGTCCTCAAAGAATAATTTGGAGAGCACAAATGGAATTGCATTGCAATGTCCAGATCTGAATTACAAACAGAAAGGATCAAAGTCCTTTGTAATTTTCATGCTCACTCTAAACATACAATCAATAACTTGAATAAATCCAAGAGAGAAACAAGATTCATTTGCAATATAACTTCACATTAAATATATTTTTTAAAAGATTTTTAAATGAGTATGAATGTTTTGTCTGCATGTATATATAGATACCCCATGCATGCTTGGTATCTATTAAGATAGGAAGATAGGAACTGGAATTAAAGATTGTTGTAATCCACCATGTGATATCTGGAAATTGAACCTAGGTCCTCTGCAAGAGCACTAGGTACTCTCGCTTTCTTAGCCAACTTTTTATCTTCTAATTCACATTTTACTTAAAGGTATCCTTATTTTTTTTTTTTGGCTTAGGCTGTGATTTCTTTTCCTGACGTATATTAGGGTGTTAGATTTAAAATTCATATAGCTGGTATAGTGATTATCACAATTTACATTTTAAGAAAATTGTTTCAAACACTTTCTTTTAGTGAATTTTTAAACAACTCTTGCAATAAATTTTAGGTTCTGGTACTTGGAATTTAGAGACTGCTGCTAAGAAGGCTTTGTTTACACATGGTCTGTTTTTCCTTGGATGTGATTGTTTTGTTCATTAAATTTATGAACGAATACTGTCTTTGGCTTTTGAACTACTCATTTAACTAATGGAAGGAAATGACCCTTACATTGAAGATGTAACAGAAAGTTGGATCTGCCGAGGGAACACTATCTTACACAAGTATAGTACAAAACAGCTCTCACTTGAACCATCCCTTTAACAAATATTTCCTGAGTACCTACCTCAGGCCAGGCTTTTGAGAAACATCAGTGACTCTTAATAGGGTGTAATTTTCACCACAGGGTATAGTCATTTAGAAATGTCTGGAGATAAAGCTGTCTGCATCAACTAGGAGAAATGCTAATAGGTAGGCCAGGTATGCTGATAAACATCCTCAGATGCTGAGGAGAGAACTGGGGAGATCATGCTTTGTAAGTATGAGGACCAGAGTTTAATACTCAGAGCCTCTGTACAAAAAAGTTTAACATGGTAGTGGGCACTTCAAACCCTGGTGCTAAGAAAGGGAAAACAGAAAGATTCCCTGGGGCTTGCTGGTCAGTCAGTTTAGTTTAATTGGAGAGTTTCAGACCAGTGAGAGGCCTTGGTTTCCAAAAATGGACAGTTTCTATTGTATCTGAGCAAAGACACCAGAGTTTGTCCTCTGTCCTCAATACCCATGGACACATGTGTACACACATACAGATACATAAACATACCATTAAATATTTATAATAATTCTATATAGCACATAATGCCAATAACAAGAATGGAAGATCTTTGAGCTACATCATAAATAAAAATAGACAATGGAGTGCCTAATATGACAGACTTAACCTTCTAGAGAGGGAAGACATTCAATTAAAAATAATAAGATCTGAGAAGTCTTCCCTGATTCCTGACTGATGTTTCAGTTTTTCCAGATGTTTAAAACTATGGATACTATAGAACCTTAGATAGTATCTGAACATGAGCACTATATAAGCTGGACAATGAATCTAATACCCAAGACAGATACTATGGTAGCTTGAAGGAGAAATGTCATCCATAGTCTGGAGCATTTTAACACTTAATCTCCAAATTTGGTAGCATTATTTGAGAAGTTTTAGGTGATGCAGCTCTGTCTGTTGGAGGAAGTACATCACTTTGGTCAGTCTTTGAGTTTAAACACCTCTCAGTGCTTCACATTTTCTTCTACTTTGTGTTTACTTTTAAGGGTGTAAGTGCTCAGCTTCATGTCTCTGCCTCCATGCTTGCTACTTACTGCCATGCTTCTTCTATAATAGACTCTCATCCCTCTGTAACTGTAAGCATAAATGAACTCTTTATAAGTTTCTTGGTCATGGTGTTTTATAACAGCAGTGGAAAAATAGTGACTACAATTACTAAGTGCCTAATGGGTAGGTATCTGACACAGTGTAGTTACATGTGGGTCAAAGAGATAATTCAAACCTCTCCATAGATGTGAATAGAGCAGTGTAAAATGTTATCAAATTACACATAAGAGTGTACATAATTTAAATCTTTTGAATTTTCATTCCTGGGATATTCAATTTAACAGTCTTAGACTGGGGTTGACCACAGGTGACTGAAACTATTGGAAAAAAAATAGGAGGAAAGTGGAGACATGACAAACTATATGGAATGATAGACAGTTAAGACGGTGTGGTGAAAAATGGTTAGGATGTAACTTATTCCAGAAACAGAGGTTGTAATGAACAAACCTAAACATGTTCATGTTAATAGAGCAATATGCTAATAAATGCAGAGTTCTAGGAGGATACCAACTATAAGAACACCTTACAAAATTGAGTTCCCCTGTTTGAAAACAAGGAACATTACCAGCCTGAAACGTTCATTTGTAGATCAATAGTATTTCTAAAACAGAAAATGTTCTGTATGTTATGTATTTGCTTTTCTTGTTCAGTTTTTAATATTTCCATCAGAAGCTAACTATAAAATATTCCTTTTGATAGTCAGGGAAGTTTAATGTTAATTAAGTAAATCCCTTATAGTTGATAAAAAATAAAAATATAAGATATTATAAATATAAATAAATAAATATAAGTTATAATACTAGAGAAAGAGGGTGTGGGAATAAAAACAGGCCATTTGTGCATATTAAAAAGGATAAACAAGTCAGATCTCATTGAGAAATACATCTGAGTAGCAATTCAGGAGCTACTGCAGTTGGCTATGCAAATTTTTCAAGAAAAACCTCCCAGAAGTATGGCATTGCTAGTATAAAAAGACCCTGTATAGAGCCTGCTAAGAATGTCTGAGGACAAACTGGAGCTAACAGAGTGCTATGGTGAGACTGACCTATAGGAAAGCAATGGCAAATGCATCTGGGGTGATATCAACAAGTATTGGTTACTGTTTTCTTTGTTGTAACTGAATGAACTGAAAGTGAGGTAACCCAATCAGAAAAGAACACACATGGTATGCACTCTTTTATAAGTGGATATTAGCCCAGAAGCTTGGAATACCCAAGATACAATCCACAAACCACAAGAAACTCAAGAAAAAGGAAGACCAAAGTGTGGATTCTTCCTTCCTTCTTAAAAGGGGGAACAAAATACCCATGGAAAGATTTGCAGAGACAAACTATGGAGCAGAGACTGAAGAAAGGACAATCCAAAGACTGCTCCACCTGGGAATACTTCCCATATTCAATCAGCAAATCCAGACACTATTGTGGATGCCAACAAGTGCTGGCTGACAGGAGCCTGATATAGCTGTCTCCTGAGAGACTCTGACAGTACCTGATACAGAAGTAGAGGCTCACAGCCATCCATTGGACTGAGTACAGG
>NC_045030.1:160809869-160813734 GCF_008632895.1 Mastomys coucha
CAGGGGGAGTGGGAGGGAACAGAGTTTTTTATTTTATTTTATTTTTTTATTTTTTTCGGAGGGGAAACCGGGAAAGGAGATATCATATGACATGTAAATAAAGAAAATATCTAATAAAAAAAGAAGCAACCTAAAGAAGGAACAATCTTCTTGGCTTGTGTTTAAGGGGATACTGTCCGTCATGGGGAAAACATGATGTCTAGAGTAGCAGTGAGAATATGCTCAACTCTGGGGAGATCAGGAAGAAGAGTGAGGGGAAGGCTGTGCTCAGCAAGCTTTCTTCCTTTTCCTATTTTATTCAGTCCACAGGAATGTAGCTGCATAAACTCGTGACATCTTCTATCCCTGTTAATACTTTCAGAAAAGAAGTCCTTATAGAAGCACCCAGGGTATATAGCATGGAGTGTTTTTATTTTTTAATTCAATCAATCTGACAAAAGAAATGAAATATCACATTAGTAATTGTTAAATCACTTAGTGAAAGTCTGAATAGAAGGACCTCCAAATGAACCTTTTTTCTTACCCTTTCTTCCTTTTCATTATCATTGATGAAGTTGCTAAAGCCAACATTTCCCATTTAAGTTGTATTTTATTTTTATTATTTTTAAAATCTTTTAAAGAGAGATAGAATTATCAGCCCTTTTCATAAACAATGTCAGAAGAACTAATAGAGCATACTAAGAGAACAAAGAGGACTTGGAAAGAAACAGAGGTGGACGATTTCTTTAAATGCTTTGTCACGGACAAAGAAAAGTGGACAGCAGGTGAAAACCTGTCACTGCATTGTATGACCAGAGTTCAGAACAAGAAATGCAGGGGGTGGGGTAGGGGTAGGGCAGTGGAGTGCCTATCAAGGAAGAAACAATGGGATTTTTTTTTATAAAGAGAAATTGAGTGTACTTGAACTTGTATCTCATTGGTCAATATTTCCCAAGGTTTCTATCACCTAAGACAAGATTTCCCTGGTTAACTACCTTCCTGTCTGGCTCTTTTCTAATTTCCCTAAAGAGAAGCAGTGACTAGAAACAGTGTGATCCTGTTTAACCTATTTGTGAATTGTGTCATACAACAACCATTATGATATTTATTCTAGGAATCTTTATTTCTGGTCCACTTTATATACTTCATTATTAGGGGAAACTTCAATATGATTGACATTCTTTAGCATCCTAGACATTTCCTGTTTTTGTAATATGACAATAGGTTTTGCCCAGGAAGCCTGGTGTTGATTAGAGATATGTTTGTTTTGTTCCAAAACACGGTTTTATTCTATGGCCAAGAATGGCCTAGAATTCTCTATATACTCTAAGCTGGCCTGGAATTCATGATAAGCCTTCTGTTCTAGCCTCCTGAATGTTGAGATTGCGGGCATGATCCACTATACCCAGTTAAACCCAGGTTTGATTCCATCACACAGGGAGGACTTTTCTCTTCTTCATCATTAGAAACACTTTGTTTCTTGCCTATCTAACTATAAAGAAATTCTCAGCCCGCCACATCTCACAGATTCTTAGAGTGATGGTGACTACAGCTATATACTATAAAACAGTAGAAAGCAGAAAATTGAAGACTGATCAATACTGAAGCTTCCCTAGATAGTTTAGAGTTAGGTTGGAAGAAGGGACTTTGATTCCTGAGGCCAAAGTTTATTTAAGAATGTTTAATTAGATAAAGTCCATCTAATGGCGCACTCTGAGATCCAAAGGTCATGCTAACTAATTAATCATTTTAACTTTTAAGGTTAAATATGTATGTAGAAACCTACACAAGTCTGAAGAATACAGATCTTTAGAACAGAACACCCATGTAGTTGGCAGACACCAAGATTATTCCCAGTGGTCTGCTCCTGTGGTCAGATTTATTCTATGGAATAATGGAAGCCTTGTTGACAGTCATTAATTAACTAAGTTATTATACTCTATAAGAAACTAAAATCTGTCTGAAATGAACCCACTGAATCCTCAAGGATAAATGGAACCAAATTGCTTCTCAGTTGAGCCTCAAGTGAATCTACAGTCTCAGCCAATTTCTGGATGAAAATTGTGTACAAGACCTTGAGCCATAGACACTCAGATGAGAAGTACTAAATTTCCTGATCTACAGAGTACATAATTTGATAAGGGGTTATTGTTTTAAAATGCTAGGTTTTGGGGGGGGAACTTGTTATATGACAATAGTTAACTATGAGAGAATTCAGGTAAAGAAGGAAAATATTATCAGCACTCCAGAACTTCCCATTCCTTCTCCAAGGATAACCATGTAGAGTAATCTTATTTCTAAAACCAGGGAATAATATAACTTTATTTGAAACATCATATAAATATCATTGTGAAGTATAAACTATTTCTCCTGATTTAATACAGAACTGATTCTGAGATTCTTTTACATGTCATGTATAGCTGTTGATCATTTCCTCCCAGTGATATAGTAGCTATTGCATCAAGCTACCAAAATTGACATATTCTGCCAATGGAGGGCAATTTGAGAGGCTCTTAGGATGTGGTCATAAATGGTGTTACATGCTATTAATAATTTCATAAGTATGTTGGGTAAATGTGCCTACAGATTTTCATGTCAGGCATATCTAAGATTGAAATAATCATGTTGAAGGATATACGTGCTATCCTATTTCATTTGGCTATATAATTTCTTCCCAAACCTATGGCATGTATATAATTAATTGTGTAGACTCTAATAGCCTTCTTTTACTTTACTATTCTATGCTGTTTCAAGTCTTATAGAGCCCCATTGGTTCCACTCACTAGAACAAGTTATAGTCCATCAATACAGGCGGACATCTAAACACTTACCTCTGAGTACATATAGAGATAAATGCTACTATTACTGAGAGGCATCATGTTGAATAAATGGTCAATTTATGTTCTATAAAGAAAAGGTTAGAGAAGAATGTCTGTAGATTTGGTAAAAAGTATTTGAAGCTTTGTCAGCTGACCCAGAGGTGCTGAAAATGAGTGGATATGCCCTATTCAACATACTCAAGCTAAGTAGCAAAAGGTATAAGAAAATTACTGTGGTCCCCAAGGCCCAGTGTACAAGTGGATTAGCAGCCTATGTTCTCCATGCAGACTTGCGAAGAAGAGTGATTCACAAAATTTTATTCATTTCAGGGATGTTGTGATACTTTATATTGATTATAAACTTGACAAGCTCTAGAAAAAATACTAAGCAAAGAGCCACTGAGCATGCCTGAAAGGCTCTAGATATAGGTGAATTGAGATGGGAAAACCAATCCCCAAAATGGGTGGCAGCATTCATGGGCTGAGATCCTGGACTGAATAAAAAGGAGAAATGGAGCTGACCAACATCATTTATCTTTGTCTTTCCCTGCTTCCTGACTGTGGATACAATATGACCAATCCTCCAAGCTTCTGCAACTGTGCCTTCTCCACCATGATGCAACCTGAAATTCTGAGCAAAAATTATTTCCTTTTCCCTTATGTGGCTTTGGTCAGGATATTTAAACACAGCAACAGGAAAACCGTCTAAGAGATTCTGTGACATCTTTCCAGTATGAAGGCTTCCTATCCTTCGTTTTATTTCCTTTGATTTTGGATGAGTTGTTGTTTCCTGAGTTGAGTATCAAAATTGCCAATAACATTCTGCAGAACAGTCAAAGATGTTTCTTGACCTATATCAATTAGAATCAATACAATAAAGCAATGAACTCCAGGTCCTCTGTTACATGTGTTACATTTGGAGTAGCCAATCTCCAGTTGTAGCTGGAGGCTACCAAATTCTATCATTGTAGAATGCTACCACAGATGATCTTCTAGAAGGAGTGAATGTCCCAGGAAGGAACACGATTTTCCTATCTCAATAGGCTAGCTTGATCTCTACCTTATTT
>NC_045030.1:160813744-160835287 GCF_008632895.1 Mastomys coucha
GTTACTGTAATGCACACAAGGACAGAAATGGTACCCAAATGCTGGGTACGGGACTCATGCTTGTAATTCTAATTCTCAGGAGTCTGAGGCAGGAAGATTGTCATAAATATAAAGGTGAGCTTTTTATCTCAACTCTAAGGAAGAGTGCCCTGATACTTTGTCATAAAGAGGAAAGGGAAGTAAGGAAGGGAGGGGAGGAGGGATGGAGGGAAGGAGGGAAGGAGGGAAGGACACACATGTGTTCACTTGTTCAAGGACAATAATCTCTCTGAACAATGTTCACTGAATAATCCTTACAAGAGCTCAGTTTCTTGATGGAAAACCATTTTAAATAATTTTCCTTACAGTTAAGACACACTGTGTTTTAATTATAGGATGGTTCCTAAAGATTTTAAGTATTGATGTATCACTTTTCCACCGAAGGTATTCCCCTGTGTCTGAGTGGATAAAAAACTGGGAGAAACTTGAAAAACTTATAACAAGCACTCCATAGAAGAACATGTATTTTCCACATTGATTACGACTTTCAGTGAGCCACTTGCAAGGTACTATAACCGTCAGTTGGAGACTAGAAACGTTAGGTGCAGATACATTGATTTGGTGACTTTAGTTTGCAGTTGAGTATGCAGAGGTAATACATGGGCCTGTGCTTGTCAGATTCCACAACAGTATCAATGAGGAATGAGTTATTCAGGAATAGGTAGGTCTTCTAGGAGAACAGTACTTAGAAAATACCATGGCAGCGTTGCAGCAGTGGTACCAATCATCCCAATATGGCAAGTGTTAATAATATTGAACAAGAGCTTCTGTACCTCCTATACATTCATGCTTGGAACAGCTATTAGTAGCCTCATTTTACCCAGAGGACACTGAATTCAGAGATGCTGAGGGCTTTCTCCAAAGCTCTATAGCTAATAAGGTAGTGGGAGTTTTGCTTTTTATTTTACAACCCTCTAACATACTATAATTGTAATAGTTAGCTTCCTCTGTCAACATAACACAAATCTAGACGTACCTGAGATGACTCAGTGATAGTTGAAGAACTGCCCTCATAAGATTCTCCTGTGGGTATGTCTGTGTGATATTTTATTAATTGCTAATTAATATAGGAGGGCCTAGCCTATTGTGGAAGATACCTATTGTGGCAGATGGTCCTGGGTTGGATTTAAAAAAGAAAAAAAACAAGCTGAGTAAGCAATGGAAAGAAAGCCAATGAGAACTGTTCCTTTATGGTTCCTGCTTCAGTTCTTGTCTCCACATCCCTGTCTTGAGCTACTGTCCTGGCTTACTATGATGATACATTGTAATCAGTAAGTGAACCAAACCCTTTCCTCCTTCAAGTTGCTTTTCTTCATGGTATTTATCACAGCAACAGAAAAGAAGAGTATATTTCAGAGTCACAGAAGCATTGTATGTTTGTATGAAGATGCATATATATACAAAGAGTTGTATATGACAGTGAATATGCATATGTATATATGTACTGTATTTCCTTTTCATCAATCTCTTCTCCTTTTGTATTGTACAGATAAGCCTCCTTTCACTGGTATATCTGTGTTCCTAATTTGGGGATAATCATACTTGAGAAATATGAGTACTACTTACTAATGGTATATATCTGAATCAAGGGCAAATTGAGAATGGAGGCAGGAGGTAAACATTGGCGGAGGACATTGCCATAGCTCAGTAAAGCCATTGAAAGTTTACAGAACTCAGCACAATATGAACAAAGAGGTTTGCTATCTGGTTTGAGGATAAATAATACAAGCCAATTAAACTTGATTTTTTTTTAAGTTTGGAAGAAGAGAGAACTTAGGCTAAACTAATGATTTTCAAATTGTATCCCATGTAATTCTTCTGAAATAGGGCCACATGCAAGTGGCCCAAACCATGGCCATTCCTGTGGCCTTTTAGACAGACTCCTCCTCACTCTACTTACTGGGATTTTGGATTGGGTGTCTTTTAAAGCCTTGGAGATAGGCAGATTCATAGAGACAAAAGAAGACTAGAAGTTACAGGATTTTTGGAGAGGAGGGAATAGAATGTCATCACTTAATGCATATGGAGTTGCTCTTAAAGGTTATGAAGTCATTTTAGAAATAGTGCTGTTGTATAATATTGTGAATTTTACCAGTGTCACTAATTATATGCTATAAGATGGCTAGAGTGAAAAATATAACTACACACACACACACACACACACACACACACACACACACACACACACAAGCCCCCACATCCAAAAGTCGTTCAGGAAGCTACTACAATCTTGTCATTATTTGTTAGAAGAAGAAGAAGATAACTGACTGATACAGCCATTATCTAACAAGGCAGCTAGTTCCTGAAGAGAATGTCACTAAATGAAAGTAAGAAAGATAGCATGGGAATTATAAGATTCAATATCTGTCTTGTTGAATGAAACCCCTCTATGTCAAAAAATAAACTAGGGAGTGGTCCAAAGGAAGAAGTGACTGTTCAGGCAATTAAAAGAGATCATTGGCAAGTACCTCATGTCATGTCATGGTCATTACCATGGGAAGGCCTTGGTGTCACAGGGTGTGTAAAATGACTACAGGAATTTGGCATGCTCAAAATACTTCAAGATGTAAAAAATATGAAGCTAACAAAAATTTGGAGGCTGAATGACTAGAGATTAGAATAAGACAGATAATGTCACCTGCCAAGTTCATATACCAAGTCATTAAACACAATTCTTATGCAACTTAAATTGGTTTGACAGTTGCTTTCCACTTCCTTTTTAGTTTGGAAGATACTTCTGTTTTCTCAGCATTCCCTTCAGCTCCCATGCAGCAGTCCTGCAGGCTCTCACAATACAGAGGTTTAATGAATTTTAAATGATAAAATTAAGCAGAGGTCTAGAGGCTATAATGGAATATATGGCACAATTGCAAATGGAAGGTGGCAGTTGAAGTCTATTTTTTGGACTTAAGGCTCTAAAATCCTTCAAGAAATTAAGTGTTAGCTAAAAGACTCAGCAGCAAGACACGTGACTGCAAAATGGAAATAATAATAATGAAGAGGATAATAATAATAACAGACTTGTTCAGGGGACTGTTATAAGAACAAATTATAGATGGGTGAACTGCTTTTAGTGTCTCAGAAAGAAGGTATTACATAAATTCCAGTTCTTTTTTTCTTTTCATTATTTTTCCTTGAAGAGTGCCAGAAAGAAAAAGTCCTTGTGGGTGGATGTGGATGAGAGTGAGAATTGAGGGAGGAGAGAAAATATTTCAAGGAAGGAGGAATAATGTGTTTGAAGTACTTCTCAGTGAGTGCATTTGCTTGGCCTGCTTTAGTAAACCTTTGCTACCCAGACACGCTGCTCGGAAGGAGGTAGAGTGATGGGGAGGATGTTTCCTTTACTCACTCTGGTCCAGCACAGCTAAGAGGACCCACTCCTGGGAGGAGTGACTGTAGCAACTTTAAATTGCCCCCCCGTGTAGGCGCTGATGCTTCAAGTTCAGAAAAAAAGAAAGTATGCAAAGGGCCATGTGTGTAACTGCTGCTTTGAACTGGATATTGAAAAAGATAGGTTGAACATCAGTAGGTTGCAGCTTTTAATGACAAACTTTTAATTCCTATCTTTGAATCTATAAATAAGAATCCAAGTGAGGTGAGATAGCAAGCTTATGGCTTCAGTGATAATCAACATGTAGATTACTTTTTAAAAAGCAATTCTTTCAACAAGTATACTTGGAAAAATAACTTTTAAGAAGAAATAGTGCCTCTGTCTTGTTTTCCTCCAGTCTGTTTAGAAACAACTGGAATTATTTTATGGAGGTATTACACTAATCAAGTCACTTACGCCCTTTCTTGAAATAATGTGCTGAGAGTGGAAGAGTCAGTTTTCTCCAGGGATTCAGCTCCCAAGAGACTGCCCATGCTTCAGTAGATGGTCCTACATATATATGCACACACAGGCAGCACTAGATGGATGCAGTAAGTTTAAAAAGGAACATATAAAATTGGGAGGAAATAGTGGGATAAGGATGGAGGAGAAATTTGAGGGAAGGAAGGGTTGGTAGATTTGATCAAATCAACTTTATATCTTTGTATGAAATTCTCAAGTAATTTAAATTATCAAGACACTGATGATTTTCAAGTTTCTTGTGGCTTCAAATAAGACCTCCTAACCATTTCCTTCCATTTGTAGATATGCTTGATGGCTCTCTGCTTAACTTCTTTTATCTTTACATACACTTTAAAGATTATGGAAGTTCATGCCTCAAAGATTTAGCACTCTCCGACTATGTACCAGAATATTTGAGACTGAGTGAAAACACTACATAACATAAATGAGTTCTTCCCAATTTTGGCTTGACAATCTAGGAAAGCAACTAGGACACAGTCAGTGGAGCAAAGGGCCTCCCAGATGGCTGAAAGCACCTCTCTTTACCTCCTTTATACCCCCTTAGCTGTCTTGGTTCTCATTCCTGAAGATGAAGAAACTGGAAGATACTCAAATCACATACATTGCCTCTAGAAACCCTTCCAGTTGGTGAGTGTTTTACAGTATTCAAGAAATTTGGTGCAGGATCTGGAAAGATGGCTCAGTGATTAAAAGCACTTATTGTTCTAGCAGAGGATTCAAGTGTGGTTCCCAGAACCAACAAAGTGGCTCCCAATCACCTGTAACTCCAGTTCTGGGGGATCTGACAACTTCTGATCTCTACTGCCTCCTGTTCTCATGTGGTACATATACATGCACACACACACACACACACACACACACACATACACACACACATACACACACACACATACACACACACACACACACACACACACATACACACACACATAGGTAAATAAGTATTTGTTTTAATGTGTAAGCTTGTTCCTATCATTTGGGGTAGTTTGTCTCACAAATGCTGTGTAATGGAAGTGGGATCCCCAGCACTGGGATGATATGGTAGTAATGTCTCACAGAAGGTAATAGGAATTTAATGAACAGATTAATACTATCTCATGAGAGAGGGTTGATAGAAACTTAGTCTATTCCATGTATTGGTCCCATCTGCACCTAAATTCCTTTCTATTTCTGCACCATGCTTAGATGTAATCAGAGAGAAGCTTGTCAAGACATTAGGGTTGTGGTGTCTGCTACTTCCACCCAACAGAACTAAAGACAAACTTAACCTTCTTTCTTTTCAAGCACTCAATCTTAGATACCTTGTAAGAATAGTAAGACTGTCATTCTTCATCTAAAGTGTTGTGCTACGTGTACTTTTTTCCAGCAAATACTCTTTGGAACACTCTCCAGAAATCACTCATTTTGAGCTTTCCAAGATTACCCCATCGTCTTAGAGTATAGATAACAAATTGGGAAAAGACAGAACAAGTTGCTTGAACCATTTTTATCACAACGCAATACTGTCACTATACCCGAAAAAAGCAATTTAGGGAAGGGTTTATTTTGGCTCATAGAGGATGCAGTCTATCATAGCAGGGAAGTCATGGCAACAAGAGCTTGAGGCAGCTGGTCACTTTATGTCCATAGTCAAGAAAAGGAGACAGAAGAATGCTAGTGCTCACCTCATTTTCTTCTTTTTACTCAGTCCAGGACCCGAGCTCATCGAATAGTACTGTCAACAGCTAAGCTAGCAGTCCCTAACTCACTTGTCCTAATCTAAACAATTCCTCCCAGGCACGGCAAGAAGCTAGTATAATTTAGAGAGTCCTTTACAGGTGTGAAGATCCTATCAAGTTCACAAAAAATATTACCATTACAACTACTTTATATAAGGCTTTACTATAAGAAGAATGAGCGGCATTCAGAATCCATGTGAGGCCAGCAAAAGCTGTTCTCAGAGGAAATTCCAGTATGAGCAGTTTCATGTCTATTGTATAGATTTCATGTCTATTGAAAGCTATATCTTGGGAAAAATTATTCATCCCCAGTATTTCTCATGTCCTCATCTATACATTGAGAACTTGCTATTAATATGTTCATTAAGAGTTGAAAAGCAGAGGCTCTAGAGTTTAAAACATTTTGAACTTTAGACACCATAAATAAAAAGAAAAAACCTCATTTATCAAATTTATCTATTCCTGCTTCAATAAGAGGTACCTTATAACTGTGATATAATCAAAAGGTCAATTCTAGGGAAGGATCTAGGTCTAGTAATGGTATGCTAAAGAGGGCAGAATATGGGCAGTACATCATACACAACCCTCAAGTGGGGCCTCACAAATGCTGGTGCCTTCTGTTGTCACTAAAATATTGCTTATTGTTAGTAATTATTACTAATTTCTGTCCCTTGAGCCCCACACTGCATATTAGAAGACACAGAGTGTAGCCCAGTGATAGAGTTGGCTCATCTCATTGTCACATAACAAATGGCTCTTCTCTCTCCTCCCATGCATGATGCACAAGCTTCTATCTGAGCCTACCATTCTTGAGCTTCCCAGAATAACTTCTGAAGAAGATGAGATGACGCTCTAGACTGTTCTCAGCCATGACTCAGAGAACCCTGGGGTGCAGTGCATTGCAAAACAGGATTCTAAAGTAAGATCTTGACACTTGTCCAGGTTGGCAGGATCACCTCCCAGGATAGAATTCTGTCTCACGGTCTGTCACTTTCTCTCAGGACTTGTCAAGTCACATAATGCTGTATCTTAGCCAGGGTGTGATTCTTAATCTCCCAGGCTCAGATGGGAATGTTGGGAAATATTTAGGGTCCAGTCATTAGAGCTCTGCCAGCTTCCACTTTCTTTCCTCATGGCTAAGCCAGACTGGATCAAGCTGCTTGACTCTCAACATTTCTAGTCTTTACAATAATCCTGCAAGGTAGACTTTGTTACATTTTACTTTACATGTGAGGAAATATGTACTTTTCAAAGATATTAAAGAGATTATGCACCTTGTTCAAAGTTACATAAATCATTTTAGGTAAAGGGAAGAGACTAACTCAGACCATGAGCACCTATATTCCTTACAGCTGTCCATGACAAAGTCATTGTCAAAATAAAAAACAGCTACAACCTAGGAGTTTGCATTTATTGATTGCTTTCTGGGTGTTTTGTATTAAAGCTACATGTGGCATTATTTTTTCCAGGTTTCAAAGCAGGTTTCTTTTCATCTTCACTGTGACACTGAACGGTGCCTTATCACTTTTTCCTTTTGGGGTTTCATTCAACTGAGGCACAGATTAAATAATTTGCTCACTTCACCTAGCAGGTTAGATTAGACTGGTGCAAGATGGAGTTACTATAGATGTCCTGAAAGCAAAAGTCAAAGAACCAAGTTTAGCTTGTGAAATATAGAAAACAAATTGGCAGAGCAGGCAGCCTTTTTTTTTGCTGGCTTTTGAGCAATAGGTAAGAGCTGGACAAGGAAAGTGGTTTCTTGGAGTAATAGGAAATATTATTATATGAGTATAAGGGGTCTAGATAAGGGGAAGTCTGTTTTCAAGTATAATTTGGATGCCAGGGGCAAGAAGCAGGAGAGGGTGGGTTGGTGAGCAGGGGGAGGGGGAGGGAACAGGGTTTATTTTATTCTATTTTTTTTGGAGAGGAAACTGGGAAAGGAGATATCATTTGACCTGTAAATAAAGAATATATCTAATAAAAAAAGATGGATGGGATTGACTCCCTGAAAGAGATGCTTGTAGAAGAATCCCCGGAAAAATTAAGGAAGATCTGGCATATGAACTGTCAACTGGATGAGTATGATTTGGGTTTTGGTGGGTGCCACACAGCAAGGATGGACTCCATCGTGCCTGTCGCCATTAGTAGAATTTGGAAGCCCATTTATCTGTTCAGAAGGAAACTAGACACAAGAATAATGGTTTTTCAAACCACCTTAGTATGATGACAGTTATTTATGTACTCATTCACTCATTAGTTTTTATTCAATAAACATCTTGGAAACTGGACTTACACTGGGAAATGAACAACAGAACAGGTTCTCTGTCCTAAAACAGCCTATAGTTTAGCTTGATTATAAACAGATTCTTATAATGAAGGTGAAATGTAGAGGCATGCATAGGTACATGGAGTATGAACAAAGGAGGCATCAACTTTTCCCAGGATACACACACACACACACACACACACACACACACACACACACACACACTTGGGGAAGCATTTTCAAAGTAGAAGATGCTGTAGTTGATCGGAAGGGAGAATTTAAAATATGGCAAATGAAGGAAGGGAATTACATGGTGTGGGAATAATAAGGCTTGAGCTAAGACAATGTAGTCAGAGGTGGTAGTAATGTGGCTAATGCCATTCTAGAGGGTGGCAGGGAGTAAGATGGCAGAGAGGTCAGCATGACTCTCAGATCACAGTGAACTTTCAATCCATGGGAGGAATAGGAATTTTGTTTCTGGAGACAGTGCTGTGGTAGTTTGTCTGAACTGGATATGGTAAGGTTCTGACTTGACTGCTGGGAAGGGAAACCAATAAAAAGTCCAAAAGAAGGTTCAGTGAGCATAGAGGAAAGTGCTCAGAGGGAGGGGAGGGGGTTCAGGTCCTAGGAGTTTATGAAATTTGAAGAGGCCTTTTCTAAGTGTCAAAATGTTAAAGGTATGGAGATCAGAGTTCTTACTTAAAATAGAATGATCAAAATGGGGGAGTTAAAGAGATGAATATACTAAAATGGTATTTTCCCCATGTGAACATTTAAATGTTGAGATTAATTCAGCATAAGGAAAAGAACTCAGAAGGTGCCAGTTCTTAAATACATGTAGGGAACGTTTCTACATTTAGAGAACTTCTGGTGGTATTGTTAGAGAACATAAGAAATTAACAAGAGAAAATTTTGAAGAGGAGTGTAAGAATAATGGTCCATGAATTAATAATGAGAAACCAAAGGAATGCCAGTATAAGGTAAGAGAACAGCAGGTCTCAGAAAATGGCAGAGATGAAATAGTAAGGTTGGTGCATTTTAAATAGAAGAAAAATGACAGAGGGTGCAGTGGAAAATGTTAGGAGATATAGCACACAACTGGGGTTCCTTTCTCACTTCTACTGGCTTGTAAGATCACTCTACAAAAGTCTATCCTTGCTATGCATGGGAAAAGCCAGGGAATTACCTCCCAGAGAAATGCTAGACAAGAATCAAAGTATAAATATCACAATCAAGTTGATCCTCAGTTGAATAATTTTAAGGCACTCAACTTAAATAATAATCTGCGCTATACAAGAAGATGAAGTTGTAATTGTCAACAATAGTGAATAGTTTTATAATTCCCCATTGAGGCTGAGCATATTGGTACATGCCTTTAATCCCAGCACTCAGGAGACAGAGGTAAGCTGATCTCTGTGAATTTGAGGCCAACTTGGTCTACATAGTAAGTCCTATTTCACTATCATTACTTTTTACCTCATTTTCTTTAATTTATTTCTTTGTTTACTTCATACATAGGTGTTATATTTACATCATTTCTAACATCTCTGGTCACTCTCCAACTCCCTCTCAAATTTATGACCTCTTTTTCTACAAGTGTACACAAACAACCATTTCACTTTGTTTGTGTGTACCTGTGTTAAAGGGTGACCATCACAGTGATTGCCAAGAAATGACATAACTTAATCATAAGTAGATCTACTTTTAGCCTTTTGAGAATTATGCACAGTAATTTTCATAGTGGCTATGACAATCTACATAGTGGGAATAACAGTGAATTGGGGCTCTCCTTTCTCTGAATTCTCAAGTGTATTTTTTTCAGTTGTCTCCTTGATCTTTCTGCCGTTTTGACTGACATGAAATCGCAAAATCATTTTAATATATTTTTATAACTGTTATAAATGTGAACACTTTTTTTGAGATATTTCTTCTTTTGAGAACTCTCTGTTCAGATTCATAGCCCACCTTTTAATTGGGTTGTTTTCTTGATTATTTATTTATTTAGTCTATTATATATCCAAGATATCAATCTTCTACTGAATGTATAGCTGACAAACACACTCTCTCTGTGGGCTCGTTCACACAATTGATTGTTTCCACTGTTGTATATAAATTTGTTATTTATATGAGGTCCCACTTGTCAATTATTGAGCTTAATTTCTGAGCAAATGGGATCATATTCAGAGAGTCCATTCTCACACCTGAATCTTGCAGGTGTGAGAATATACTGTGTATATTTTCTTCTAGTAGTTTCAGTGTTCCAGGTTTTGCATTAAGCTTTGATCAATTTGGAATTGATCTTTATGAAGGGTTGTAGATATGGTATTAATTTTATTCTTCTCATGTGGACATCCAGTTTTTTCAGTACCATTTGTTGAAATTTCCTTCATCCAAGGTATTTATTTTTTGGCATCTTTGTCAAATAGCAGATGGCTGTAGTAACACGTACTCATGTTTGGATTTTCTATGCTGTTCCATTGGTCTATATGTCTGTTTTGTGTCAGTACCATGCTGTTTCTATTACTAGGAGGTTTGCTAGCTTTTACATCTCTTTGTATCTATTCCTCTTTTCCTGAGTTACATTTGTTGTGAATACAATTGGAATCAACTATATACATGAAAATGCTTGCCTTAGAGATGGCTTGTGGGGTGATCAAAATGAACACAGAGGTAGCTACAGAGAGAGTCACAGCAAAGGAAGAACCAGGTATCATGGAGGTGCTTGTATCAGGGGAAATTTATATATAGAGTTCTCCCATAAGGAGTACTATCTAAGAATGGAGAGGTGAGAGGCACAGGTAGAAGTAAATACAGCAGCCCTATTTTCTGGACTTAGTGGTCCTGTATTCTAGACTTAAAAGTACTGGAGTTTTCCAGGTATTTCTTAGAGCTAAGGATCATAGCCACTATAGCGTAACATACAAGTGTAGCAATTGGAATTATGTAGACCTCTGCTATAATTGAACTTGGGCTTGAATATTAGCCATAAAGACACCATGTGGAAACTCTAGTCCCAGTTGATAAGTTTCACATACATGGGAGAAGGATGAGAATCAACAGGAAAGTACTATTTTAAAAGTTGGCATGGGTACAAATAATGGCCTCAAAGAAACTTAAGTTCAAAAATGGCAACATGCAGAGATTTATAAACTGCCATAGGACAGACTGAATTATCTTATCAAAAGGTGAAAATCAGGGTAGGGAAACATGGGTGCACTGTTCAAACATGACTATTCTGAAACAATCCTCACAATCCTACAATACCTATCAGTGTCCCAACCCACCTGAAAAACTGAGATTTTCAGTCAATCATGATAATCACTAAATCTCTAAAGTGTGCTTCTCTGTTTGGGTTTAGTCCTATCCGAGGAATATTCCTTATAAATTGACTAGTGCCATGGAAAAGCAGAGAGAAATCCTGTTTTCTGCTTTGTTGGGAAATCTGCTTTGCATATGAACTTAAGCGATAGTGAGGACTTCCCAGTTTCATATTTAGAGTTCGTAGTTTGCATTGTGACTATGTGAAAAATCAAAGGGTTTCACTCCCCAGAACTATCTATCCATATGCTACATGGAAGAATCACAGAAGCATTACTTCTCAACAATACATATACACTGGGGTAACAGCAAAGATAATCCAAGTAAACCAAACACAACTGTGAGAACAGCTTCCTGCCCACAGAACCCAAGAGCAAAGCCTTCACTGTTCCTTTACACATCTCCTAAGATAATAACACAAGGTGGTTTTGCCAATCTCATTGTCTTTTGTTCTTGCCACATTCAAGGCTACATAACACATCCAGTAGAGGCTGTGCCTTCCATTCTTAGTGCTGTTGTAATTTTCATTCCTGTTACCAAATGGAAGCTTAGATCCAGAAGCAGAGTGAATTTCAAAGGCTGCTGATCCAGCCTTATGCGGTAACCTTTGGAAAATATATGTGCTAATTTTTGCACCTTTAACAAAGCATTTTTTTTCATTGAGTTTCCTCAACACCCAAGCAAGATCAATCTTTAAATAGGTAAAAGAGAAAAAATACTCCATGGAATGTGAGAAGAAAATAATTCAACAAACAAACAACAATAACTACAACAAAAACTGAGGCAAAGGATAAAGCTTCTGAACATGATGTGATATGCGACACAATATATTTTATATAAAGAGCAGTGTGAGTGCCTGACCTGGAGGGACAACCTGCAACCTCAGCATTGGACGGTGGGAGCTGAGGCAAGATGACTGCATCAAGTATAACGTTATACAGGGTAGACCAGGTCAATTAGGGTTCCTGGGAAAGACTCCGTCTTAAAAATTACACACACACACACACACACACACACACACAAAACACACACACACACAAAACAAAAAAAATACAAGTAAATCTAAAACTATATAAAAAGATAGCATGGAATTTAAAAATGATAAAGTCTGAATGAATCACAATATGCTGGAGGATTTTACAGTGATATACAAAGGGTGAGAGACTATTACTACACGAATTAGTTTGATAAAAGTATAAGGCCCTGTTTTATTTTTATATCTTCTGTTTGCACGATCAACAATTAAAAATGCTGTAAGAATGATAAGACACACCTTAGAGATTCTTTTTAAAATATACTTTTCTTTGCCCAGATGAATTGTTGATAGTCCCTTCAGCGTCCATATAATGCATCATTTAAATATATTTTTAGAGCTGGGTGGGGGTGAGCAGAATTAATCTTCAGGACAGAGGTTGAGGAAAACAAAACTTAAAATAACTCCACCCAAACAACATTTTACCTCTATAAAACTGCTGCTAGAAGTGGGAACAGAACAGGTAGTTACTGTGCACAATTAATAACTCACTATTTATATGCAATTGCTCCTTGTAAGATGATCTGTTAGATTTTTTTGAAAGAAAAACTGAACTCTCCATATAGGTTCCCAGAAACGATTCCACATGAGTCATTCATCAGGCTTCTACACTGTAACCTGAGCAGGGCCTGTTAGTTAAGACATATAAGAATTTTTATATGCAAATCTCAACTTCTAAATTTTATGGTGTGAATTTATGTGTGTTGAGATCAAAATACTAGAAGGTGTTCATGAGAGAGAAAAAGGACTTCAAGGAGGGAGTGGGGAAGATTACAGGACATGTGTAGTGATAGATAGAAAGGGGAATACTGGGATCCAAGGTACAAATGGGGAGATGGGAAGAGGAACATATGACAGGAATGAATCAATCAAAACTATATATGAAAATGCCATAAGAAAGACTACAAGTGGAAGAAACTGATAATCAAAAGAAGACTCATGTGGGTAGCTTGGGGCTTGAGATTCTATTCATCTTGGGCAGCATAAAAAAGGCACCCAATGAAGTCTCTGTCCTCTTAGCTTAGATGAAAAGGTGACTTGATGTGGGAGGCCTTGCTAGGGCTTAGCATCCTCAGAGCCACTCTTGCTCAAGCTAAACAATGTACTTGAATATTCTGATGTAAAATAAGGCCTGAGAAATGTTAGTATGTGGTCCTCCACTGGTACCACAAACAAACTAAATGTTAGGGTGACTGCAAGAGCTCTATAACTATATTAAGTCCCATAGAGTATGTCTCAAAGGTGTTCCCTGAAAAGTTCATGCCAATATACATTTAATTTGTATTTGAAAGGATTTCACCAGTGATCTCAAACACTTTCTGCTTTGACAACAAAGGTCACAATTAGCTTATGTGAATGCATAATACAAATTACATATAATCTCTATAAAATGTAAGGATAAAAGTACACAAATTCTAAGCTTTCTACCTAAAAGACATCACTTTGACTACAGATTAGTGCCTCCACTTATACATCTGCTCCAAACATTGGCAATGAGAAAATTAATATTGATAGGTTTTGTTTGATTGCTTATTGGAAAAAACAGAGAGTTTCCAAAAAACAGTGCAGTCCCCAGAACTTATTAATAGAGAACACTCAGGATGTTCTTATACTCTCATGGACTTATCTTGTTGTTCAGAACTACTACATACTAAGTGGCCAATCTAGAATATTATATTCTACTTGATACCTCTCAATCTCTACTTCACATATACAACTAAGTCCTAACAGCTATGCACTGGTTTTTACACCCAGAGCTCTGAGTCAGTCTTATCCAGACTCTTTTAAGAACTTTTAATGGCTTCTTGCTTCACTCTGGGATTCCATTTTCCACACAGGATACCAAGAATGAAATTATTAAATGTTAGCTTGTCTTATTTTATAATTACACTTATTTAGTGGGCCAGGGCATGAGAGTGTAGTGGCACTTGTGTGAGGGCACTTGTGTAGAGGAGAACTTGCAGGAGTCATTTCTCTTTTTCCACCATGTGGTCAGTCTTGGCAGCAAAAGCCTTTTACCTGCTGCTCCATGTTGCTGACCTGAGTTGCCTTACTCAATTCTGTTGCCCAAAACTCTCTTTTCAAACCTCTCTTGCCTGGAATAAATCCCAGACTTCTCATGGTCTAGACCATGGGTCAACACTTTTTCTGTAATGAGATAGCAAATATTTTAGGTTTTGTGGGCTAGACAGTCTGTTAGATTTTATGGAATATGCTATCGTAGAGTAGAGGTAGCCACCAATAATACATGAAGGCATGGATCTGCTTGTGTTTCAGGAAAAGTTGATTTACAAACATAAGCATTTGGATTTTGCTCATTTGCCAACTTCTACTCACAAAGGCTCTCTTTCACTTCATTGGTCCTTGTTTCTTATCTTTCCACACGTAGATTAAACTGTAGCTCTTATTTTACTTTCCCCAATCTCATTTTCTCACTTCATTCTTGGCCTACTGGCTTTTCCTATTTAAGCTGTAGGCTGCAGCTTAAACACCACTTCCTCACTGAAGGCTTCTCTGGCTATCTTTCTTCTGTGCCAGTACTATCTCCTCTAGTATCCTTGTCTTTACTTCCACAACAAATACTATAATTTGTAGTTACCTATGTATTTTCTTTTACTTTTTAAAATCAGCATTCGATAGTAAGTCATACCACCAACAGAAGAATGGATCAGATCTATTTTGTGTGTTATTTTATATAAATAGCACCCACCCTATGCCTGTAACACACTGGCTGTGTAATAAACAGGTATAAGATGAATACATTTTATCTCAGCCTAATCTCTTCATTTTCAAAATAAAAGTAATTATTTTTGGTCAAAGATGGACTGCACATACAATGGTAGTGTTTTGTGATTACCTTTCCTAGTGATGTTGTACCATATTTTGCGTAATTATAGTATGCAAAATATAAGTATAGTATAATATAGTAAAGTATAGTAGTCTATGATGTTCATTTAATGACAAAAATCCATCTCCCCATCATTATGTGATAGTTAAATGCACTTTCCTTAGAGGACTGCTATGATGATCAAATACACCAAATACTTAGGGAAGTGCCTGGGACTTGGACACTTTCATTGTGCTTAGTTCTCTTCTGCATATAGTGTTAATAGATAGGGCACTTTCTTACCAACACCATCCATTCATTTAATTGGCATTTGAGTGCCTGGTGATCCATCACCCCTGTCAGAACTTTCAGGTTACTCTGTTTGCATATTTATGATTTGAGTTAAAGATCAGAAGAGCAGACATTTGATAGCAATTATCTTTTTTATATTTAAATTAATTTACTCCCAAGTTGTTTCTCTGGAGATAGTAAGTTAAAGTGGAATCTTTACCCTGAAAGAAACTCTAGACTTAAGCATAGGTAATCTCCATTTTGAGACTGGTACATTTGTAGAAAATGGACTAGAAGCAGACAGGTTTTATGCATCTTTCGATAAAAGTAGTGGGAGTTGAACACAGGTAAGGAGTAGAGAGAAAACATAATGGGGGAAGGGGAAAGATGACACATACCAGCACCCAGCACCTAGCTTTGGTTCTTTCCAAGAAATATTCTTAGATTACCAAGTTTGTGTTAGCTAAATACCTGGTATTGGTATGGTAAACCTATAGTCTGGGACCTTGTCTGACACTGCACCTTTTGTCTTTCCCCTTATCAAGTTTTTCATCCTACCTTCCTAAATCAGTTTTCTCATGAGGTCTTTCTATTACGTTACTTACTCAGTTTCTGATCTTGGCGTAAACTTCTGGAAACTTAGCTTAAGACACTGAACGAATGCTTAATGTTTGAGAGTTAACATTCTCTTATAAAGTGCCATTTCCATCCCACTTCTGTGCTTTGGGTAAAAATTTCCAGAAAATGTACTCTTCTATTGTATATTTTCATAAACATATTTAAACCTAATTTTGGAAATGCTTAACTTAATATTATTCAATAACTCTGAACTAGAAAGAGGAGATGAAGAAATAAATAAGAAATTACTGAATTAAAGGTGTAATCTCTAATGTCAGGGCCACACTGGGAACATCTTCCCCGTATCAAAACATATTGAAATAAGTATCATTACTAAGGATCATTCTATTCAAAAGATGACTGGGAATGTTCTTTTAAACCAAAGAAACGCCAATCTGCATTAGACTTACATAAAGATTTCTCTGAGCAAAGAGGTAATTACAGCTTGACAGATGCCTAGAATAGCCTTGATTCTATGTTTCTTTTTCAATCTAGAGGTGGGCAGATAACACCCTGGTGCCTCTCAAATTAATAGCTTATAAAAGTTAGAAGAAAAAAGTTAATGGCTTCTAATGTTTAGAGTATATAAGCCCTGCAAGTACCTTCTTACTCCTTCTCACAAGGGTATTGAACCCTAAGCCCATGGGCTGTGTGCAGTTTAAGATAGCCCCACACAAAATCAGAATCTGACTTAAGACCTTATGATTCTTTTTTGTGATTTTTTTGTAACTTCATTCTGGAGTGTGAACTATGTAAATGACAACATTGTGTAACAGTGGCACAAGACTGCACAGCTTGCAAATTTTAACAAATTAAAAGTCTAAAATTCTTCTTTAATAGTAATAGGTAGAGTTATTTTCTTGTTTACAATAAATTTGACTTCATCTTTCCTCCTTCTTCCCATGGGATCTTGGACTCTGGGATCATAGTTTCTGATCTAGAAGATTTGCTTAAGACACTAACAAATGTTTAATGTTTGAAAGTTAACAATCTCTTAATGAATTGCCATTTCCATCCCACCACTACACTTCGGGCAGAATTTTCTGGAAAATATTCATCACCTAATAGATATTTTCATAAACTTATTTAAACCTAATCATGGTAATGATCAATGTGATTCAATAACTTTGAACTATATAGTGGAGGCCTAGCACTAGGACAGTGTTTCCCAACCTTTTCTAATGCTATAACACTTTAGTATATATAGTTCCTCATGTTGTGGTGCCCCTCCAACCATAAAATTATTTCATTTCTACTTCATAACTAATTTTGCAACTGCTATGAGTCATAATGTAAATATCTGTGCTTTTTGATGGTCTTAGGTGACTCCTGTGATAGCAGGGGTTGGGGTTGCTCCCCACAAGTTGAGAACCACTGCTCAAGGAAAATGTCCCACTACTTTGAGTTCTCCATTCTCAGATGGAAATGAAAGAGGGCCCTGTAGATCAATTTCATATTTTGAGCAGGTGATCCATATTCACTATTGAAATATATTAATTATGGAAGACCTTATACCTTGAAAAATAATACCAGTAGAAACTACAAACAGGGCAAATGTTTCCCATGCTTCTTTACAGGTGATTCACATTGCAGGAAGTCAAGTAAAAAAATGGCTGAGCTTTGTCTGATGTTCACAGGAGTAAAAAAATCCCAACATTTAAAATGTATGTAACCATTACATATGCATCATAAAAATTGGGCTGCTGTTCACTTTCAAGGGGAAAAAAATGTTTGTATCTTTCAGTATAGCTGAGTTTTATTTTTTCCATAGTGGATGATTAACATGTTCTAAGCTTGTAAGAACTGTCATTTGCTTAGCTTTGTCTTCTAGATTGTTAATTATGCTAAGTAAAGTTTTAAATGATCATAAGAGATATTTAGTACTTATAAACAATTGTTCAAGGCATTTTTTTTTATAAAATCTGCAGCCACCACAGGATTATGGGAATTTGGCAAAAACAGTTTGTATCTCTGGACTTCTCCCTTTAAAAGAGAGAAGGTAACTAAGACAACAAAGTCAAAAATCCAGGAACAATACCACCAGCCAAATGAGCTCCCAAGATAGTCCCATGAACTGATGGGGAAAAACCACCAACACTTTGTGGGAGGAAATTGAGGGGGAGGGAGTCAGGCTTGTAGTGTATCACGAACCAGAAAGCTGCTGGTACTGTTCACAGGTCCTTGTAAGCAGCAGAGGATTCTCATGATGGAAATCAACCAGAGAACAAGCTGCAGATACCCAGCACAACAGCTGCTGAATAAAACTGGGGAGAATCAGGCACACATTTACTTAGGGAATCATGACTAATGCTGTATAGGAGACAGGAGACACCTGCATCAGCTTGATTTCAACAGATGTGGGTATAATCCATCTATCCATAAATGGGGAGGAAGAAAAGTTTGTGAAGCATAGAGTAGGAAACTGCTTGGCTTGTATATATTAATGTCAACTGAGAATTGAAAGAAACAGTTTGAACAGTTCAGGAATAGAGTAAAAAGAGCTAAGAAAAGGTTACTGAGCTACTTTCAATAATGTGTATAGTAGGAAACTAATAAGAGACCACTTGGGAGTAAAGATTAGATAGGGGTGGGGCAGCTAAACTATTATATAAATGTATCTGTCAGATGACAACCATAAGAATAAAAATGTGCCTCATTGAAATTTTTTGAAATACCTGTGCCTTAGCTAAGGGATTCTATTGCTGTGAACAGACACCATGACCTTGTAAAGGAAAAATATTTAATTGGGGCTTGCTTACAGTTTCAGATGTTGAATCCATTATCTTCATGGTGGGAAGCATGGCAGCATGCAGGCAGACATGGTGTTGGAGAAGGAGCTGATGACAGTCAGGAGACTATGCGCTTTACTGAGTGTAGCATAGTTTGAGTGTGTGTGTGTGTGTGTGTGTGTGTGTGTGTGTGTATTTGAGTGTGTATATATATATGTATATATATCTATATCTATCCATCTATCTATATCTATATCTATATCTATATCTATATCTATATCTATTTCAAGGCTCACCTCTTCAAGGACACACTTCCTCCAACAAGGCCACACCTACTCCAAAAAGGAACACCTACCAATAGTGCCACTCTCTATGTGCCAAGCATTCAAACACACAAGTTTACGGGGCCATCATTTCTATTCAAACCACCACAACATGCATGTACACTAGCTATTTACTTTTCTTCAATGTGTGTGTGTGGGTGTGAAAACATAACATAGTGAGTGCTAAACATATAGTTCAGTAGAAAGTGGCACAAATAAACACCTGCCTAGTATACTGCTCTTTCTAAGAACAGTGTGAGATTAGATCATACCCTCATATTAAATAATGAGAGTTGGAGCTGAGGTACAGCTCAGTGGTATAGCCCATGGCTAGCATGCATAAAGCCATGAGTTCAATAGCTGGTAACTGAAAGCTAAACAAACCAAGGACCACAAAGAAAGGAGAACAAGAGCACCATTTCTGCTTCTTTAACAGTCTATGTCCTAGAGTTGACTTCAGTCATGTAAATGTTATACATGATCTTAAGTTTCAGTTAAATTTTAAAAAGCATTTTCCACATATTGCATGCCAAATGAAATGAAGAACATCCATACTCAGTTGGTGGAATCGTTATAGTACACATAATTTTAGAAACAAAATTAAATTAAAAAGCTGTCCCTAGGAATTACATGTGAGACAAAATAATTAGATCTGTTAATCCAGTTATTGGCAGAATGACATAAAATGGAACTCTCCCAAGTGAATGTATAACAGTCACATGATACCCTGAGAGCATATGGTATGTAGAGAAACTGAACCACAGTTTAAAAAACTGCTTGTTATTTTTACATTCCTTTTCAGGGTGTGTGTGTTACACATCCATATATGTGTGTTCACGTGTGTGTGGATGCATGCATATATATGTATATATGAATACATGTGCATATGTCTTTGCCTGTGTGTGTAGGCCCAAGGTTAAAGTTCAGACTCTTCCCTGATTAATTTTTTGCACCTTATTCACCGAGGTAGGGTCTCTTAGTCAAATCCAAGGCTTGCAAATAAGTGAGCAGCATCTGATATTTTTGTGGGTTTGTGCAGAAAGTGTTTTAACCAAAGAGACATCTCCTATTCCTATTCCTAGCTAATAAGAGTATTTTAAAAGTATTATGTAATCAAGCTATTTTATGTACTATTGATGCTCAGAGGCTGCAGTGTGTGGTTTGTGTGTGTGCGTGTGTGTGTGTGTGTGTGTGCATGTGTGCGTGCACGTGCTCATGCACATGCGCATGTGACTTTAGATGGAATCAAACAATAATGGTGTTGTCACTGAAAAATGGGATCTACAATTTGAGAACAAGTTAAATAGAGATTTAGGGCTGGGCTGTATCTGAGTTTTCAGAGTACTTGCCTAGCATGTATAGGGGCTGGGTTCCACATTCAGCAACTGCATGGAGATGGAGGCATGGCTTTCCCTTCCCCAACTCTTACCAGATCATCACTAGCAACTTTTGAACCATCTCTCCAGCTATATAGAAACCCTTTGTCCTGAGTTTGAATTGTATACATCTATGTGGGCTCCTGATGTACTAAACAGCATTTGTATATATTTTTAGTTCTTCTCTTATGATTGAGCATACTTGCATTCATATCACTAAGTGGTATTTCTCACTAAAGGGAATAATGGATCCTTGGAGAATTTACTGTTTTCAGACATGAAGCAACAAGAACAGAAGTTGATCCTTTTTTAAATGTCTATTTTTTATTATATTCAACACAATATATATTTTTATATCAATCATAAAAATGGTAGACATGTTATTAAATGAGCATAAATAGATAAAGTCTTTTGTTTGTTTATTTGTTTTATTTTTAGTAGAGTTTTAAAATCTTGGCTCTTACTGTTGTACAAACACAAAATAAGAACAATTTTTAGACATTGGAGTACACTGTGATAAAGCTGTACTTCAATGTCCCTCACATCACCAAAGGATTTTACCTCCATAGTAGCTAATCTAAGAGTTGACAGTTCAGCTGTGCCAAGGAATGAATTGTAGGCACGATTATTTGGATACATATTTCATGCTATCGTCAAAGCTATTTGACTTCAGTGATTGTCATCATTCTGAGCTTACAGGGGACAGGTTACATTTATTTAAGAAATGGTGTGTGTATTAAGATGGTCTATCCATGAAGTCATTCATTAACTGTTTCAATGAACAATGGTTCTGCTTGGAGGGTGGCACAGACATTAGGTGAGGGTAAGAATCTGGTTCATTGGATGTGATGATTTTGAAAAGCATTCATCTCAGAAAGAGAGTAACTTATAAGTTCCTCTTCTTTAAAATTGATACAATAATCATAAATATCAAGCAAAACATTCAGTCTCACTGTTGTTCTCTTACAACCCACCTCCCAAATTAATTGTCTATGTTTCTTTTGGCTGTATAAATAATTTTGAAATATGTACGCTGTTCTGAAAACCATAATATAGTGTAAGAACATCAAATAAACATTCCTATTAATAGAGAGGCTGAGATAGGAGAAGCATGATTTCAAGACCATTATGTGGTACACAGCAAGACACTGT
>NC_045030.1:160835801-160842885 GCF_008632895.1 Mastomys coucha
TTTAGTGCATTTGGTGTTTTGATTATTATGTGATGGGAGGAATTTCTTTTCTGGTCCAATCTATTTGGGGTTCTGTAAGCTTCTTGTATGTTCATGGGCATCTCTTTCTTAAGGTTAGAGAAGTTTTCTTCTATAATTTTGTTAAAGATATTTACTGGCCCATTTCATTGGGAGCCTTCACTCTCTCCTATACCTATTATCCTTAGGTTTGGTCTTCTCATTGTGTCCTGGATTTCCCAGATGTTTTGGGTTAGGAACTTTTTCTTTTTGTGTTTTCTTTGACTGTTGAGTCAATGTTTTCTGTGGTATCTTCTGCATCTGAGATTCTCTCTTCTATCTCTTGTATTCTGTTGGTGATGCTTGCATCTATGACTCCTGATCTCTTACCTAGGTTTTGTATCTCCAGTGTTGTCTCCGTTTGTGATTTCTTTATTGTTTCTATTTCCATTTTTAGATCCTGTATGGTTTTGTTCATTTCTTTTGCCTCTTTGATTGTGTTTTCTTGCAATTCTTTAAGGGATTTTTGTGTTTTCTCTTTATAGGCTTCTAGCTGTTTACTTGTGTTCTCCTGTATTTCTTTAAGGGAGCTATTTATATCCTTCTTAATGTCCTCTATCATCATCATGAGATGTGATTTTAGATGTGAATCTTGCTTTACTGGTGGGATATTGTATCCAGGACTTACTATGGTGGGAGAATTGAGTTCTGATGATGCCAAGTAACCTTCGTTTCTATTGTTTATGTTCTTCAGCTTGCTTACCAGCACCTGGTTATAGCTAGTGCTACCCGCCCTGGCTATATCTTACTGGAGCTAGTCCTTTCTGTGATCCTAGTTGTGTCAGAACTCTTCAGAGTCATGCTGTCTCTGTGCTCCTGTGATTCTGTGCTCCTGTGATTCTGACATCCTGGATATGTCAGAGCTCCTGGGAGTCAAGCTGTCTCTGGAATGACCCTGAGATGCTGGTGTGACCAAGCTCCTGGGATCCTGGATGTGTTAGAGCGCCTGGGAGTGGAGCTTCTTCTGGGTGTTGTGGGATTGGCTGCTGAGTTTGTGCCCGAGGTCTGCTCAGGGCACTGGCCCAGACCAAAAAGAATGGGTGCTACTGGCCTGTTGAGTTCCTGCCTGCCTGGGTCCTGCTGGTCACAGTTACTCTGGGTGTTTGGACAGATGTTGTGTCCTCCTTATCTCTGATCCTATAATCCTGGGCATGTTAGAGCATCTGGGAGTGGAGCTTCCTCTGGGTGTTGTGGGATTGGCTATGGAGTTTGCACCCAAGGTCTGCTTAGGGTACAGCCCCAGACTCTAAGTTGATCCTTTCATACAAGCAAAAACTACTGGGTTTATTTTGAAAGGAAAAGAGCCAGCTTGAGTAGTCTCCTACTTAACTAAAAATTGGCAAGTTAAGCAAGTCTCCATAGCCACCACCATACAAAAGTGCATCAAACTCTTGCAAGACTAATATGAAATGGCCTTCAAGATTGCAGTCAACAGAATCTAGGCTCTGAAAATGGCCATAGCTAAATAACCTTTAAATAAGTGTGGTGGTTTGAATAACGGTGATCTCCATAGTCCCTGGGGAGTGGCACCACTAAAAATGATTAGGAGGTTTAAGAGGTATTTGAGAAAGTGTGTCATTTGAGGAGTGGGGCTTTGCAGTTTCAAAAGCTCATTTGAGACCCAAAGTCTGTCTCTCTGCAAATGGATCTTGATGTAGACATCTCAGCTACCTCTCCAGCACCATTTCTGCCTGGATGCTGCCATATTTCCTGCCATGATGATAATGCACTAAACCTCTGAACTGTAAGCAAACCCCAATTAAATGCTTTTCTATAAAAGAGCTGCCATGCTCATGGTGTGTCTTCATAACAATAAAACAGTAACTAGCAAAATAACCTCTAAATAAATGTAAATGTTTTGAATAATAAAAGAAATGGAAAGCAAAACTACAGATTAAAAGAATCTTAAAGTGGGTTGGCAACAATCATGATACATAGACATTATGTAGATCTCGATTCACATATAATACCAAGTTATTTTCTGAGATGAAGGAAGAGATTTGCCTGACTAGATATTCAATATTATGAAGGTGATTTTTATATTTATAAGGTGTGATGGTAATGTTGTGGGAGATTCTTATGGTGAGGGCCTAGGTCCTGTTGGAAATAAAAAATGAAGTATTACAGAAGGAAAGATATGATACCTAGGGTTTGTTACATTGTCACTTAAGGCTGAGGAAGCTCCAAGTCAATGACTTTCAAGCTGCATGATGAGAAAATAGGTTGACCATACTGTTCTCTGCATGTAGGAGTCTTTTCACAGTTACTTATAAATTTTTCTAGAAAATCCCACAACCATTATTTTAATAATGCTCTCAAGAGTCCCATTTTCAACCAATCTTCCCCACGTGTAGATGCTGAAAATCATAACGGGGCTTTCCTGGATTTCATTTTCCAGGGACAATCACAAAATCTATTTCTGGCTGATACCTATGGTTAATTTTGTATGTCAGCTTAACTGGACTTAGAATTTTCAAAATGTTACTTGCACATGTATCTGTGAGTTTTTCCAAAGAAGCATGGCATGTGGTCATCGAATAGAGTGACAAGGGGGCTGTATAACAAACTGAACATCTTAGATAAGAGCAAAAGAGACTCTCACGTAGCCCTTCATTCTGGAACAGAATTTTTTCCTGCTGTTGCTTCAGCATATGAGGCAGCAGCTTCTTTGTACTTTATACTGACACCAGCAGCCCTGTGTCTCCCCGGCCTTCGTCCTTATGGGCTTACCTACCTCCTGGACATCTAGCTTCTTTATCTGTATCAGGGTACAGATATCTCTGACTTGGTAACTTGCAGACAGGGAGGCATTTTCTACTTTTGTGATCACAGGAGCTAGGTCTATTGTTTCTACTCTTTGGAGAACTAATTATTCCCATCTAGGATATTATACCACAAAGTGGCCTCAAAATAAAATTTATTTAAATGTGGAGGTCACAATATTTAACTACTAAATGTTCTGAAGAATTGATTTAGTAGATTTATTAAGAAATGTAAAGTTGATAGAACATAATTCTTGAGTTTGTGAATAGTCATAATACTATTCAGAGAGTGATTACCTGGGGATAGTAGGTTAAGACCAACATAATCAGAGGGGGATGGGAAACTGTAGATAGCTACTAGAAAGTCCCAGATGTCAGGAAAGCAAGTGGTTTCCAGGAACCAACTGTGATGACATTAGCTGAAATACCCAACAAAGGACAGAGAGAACCTGTAGAGACCAGATTCTAGACGTTAGGCATGGCCCCCAGTTGAGGGATGGGGGTCAACCACTCCTCTCAAAAATATTAACACAGAATTGTTCCTGTCTAAAGGAAGTACATGGACAATGAATGGAGCAGAGACTGAAGGAAAGGCCATCCTGAGTCTACCCCACCAAACCCAGACACTAATGCTGATGCCAAGAAGCTCTTGGTGACACGAGCCTGGTATGGCTGTCCCAAGTGACCAATACAGATAATGGATGCTCGCAGCCAACCATCAGAATGAGCATGGAGACCCCAATGGAGGAGTTAAGGGGAAGGACTGAAAGAGCTGAAGGTGTTTGCAACAACATAGGGCGAACAATATCAACCAACCAGAGCCCCTAGAGCTCTCAGGGACTAAACCACCAACCAAAGAGTACACATGGAGGGACCCATGGCTCCAGCTGCTTTTGTAGCAGAGGGTTGCCTTATTTGGCAGTAAATGAGAGGGGAGGCCCTTGGCCCTTTGCAGACTCAATGCCCCAGCATAGGGGAACGCTAAGGCAGTGAGGTGGGAGTGGGTGCATGGGTAGGGGAGCTCCCTTATAGAAGTAGTGGGAGAGCGGATAGGATAGGGAGTTTGCAGAGGGGAAACTGGGAAGGGGCATAACAGTTGAAATGTAAATAAATAAAATAACTAATAAAAATCAGAAAAAGAAATAAATGAAATGAAGATTAAAAAACAGTACATAAAAATAAAAAAAAAAAGAGTTGAAAAATGAAAGATTCCTAAGAATTCCACTCTCTCCACCCATTTTTGTATATTCCTGGACAGATCGGCCTTTCATCCTTTGGAGTTGGCCAGTCAATAAATTGCCTTCATGTCTTTAGGTATCTTTAATAGTATTTCCATTACTTCAGACTGACAAGCTTTTACTAATCACAACCACACTACTTTAGGTATTGCTGCACATTTGAGAACCCAAAGAGAGGGGCCTGTGGAGGAAATTATAGGGAAAGGCTACTTTTAAGGGCTTCTCACGTACTGTGTTGCTTTGTCAAATAATAGAAACTCATAGCTCACTGTGCTTAAGAAACATAATACAGGCAGGAAATTAAAGAGGCTAAGAAATGTGTTTTTTATAAAAGAAAAAAGTCACACACACACACACACACACACACACACACCCCACACCCTGCACTTTTAGAAGCTTTCCCTAAATTATGTATTTTATTATATGTCTCAAGAGAGGTTTCCTTGGTTTCCTTTGTTACCATGTTAGGTGATTCAGTTTTGAAATTACCAAGAACCAAGCTACCCAGATACCCTGAAGTGCTCTACCAGAAAGAACATTCCAAATGTTATTTCTGGAATTCAAAGTGAGCTGATACTGTTGATTGTACTCAATGAAGAACAATCTGTTCCACCTCCAATATCCTTGATTTTACATTAAATATAAATGAAAACACCCTGGGGTAGAGGTTTCAGAGCATTGATGAAAATTTAGCTTTGACACGATTCTTTTAAAAATCCAAGTGTACTTAGGCCACAAACCAATGCCATCTATTAGACATAGAGGTGGAGACTGTTCTGTTCATAAAAATATAAATAGAACAGCAACAAGGCACTAAAAAGAAAAGGTAGATTCTAACAGTGATAAGTTCTTCCATGGATGAAGAATTACAAAAACTTTTATTGTATGGATCATTCATTATTTGACACAGATGTGGCAACAAAACTGCCCCTTAGTTGTTTTAATTTGAAATAAGATCAGGCTACAGTAGGATTTTAAAAAGGAAAGACATAAAAGGCAAAGATGACATTACTCAAGTGCAATCTTATTGGGAATAATTATATATCACAATTGCTTCTATCAATTGTCAAGATGTACAATTTTGGTATGTTTCTGTCTCACATATCACTGCATAAAGGAAATGATTATATGAACTATCTTTTATGTTGCTATCAAATGGCTTATTAACTGCTTTTAAGTATGTGAAATACAGTGGTTTGTGACTTGATGTAGTTGAAAAGGACAGATTTAAAATATGAAGATGGCTGATAAGTAAAAGTATTCAAATACAAATGAAATCACACCTAGAATAAGAGCCATTTGATAGATACAATCTCCTATAGTTGTACATAGAATCAGAATGTATTTAGAGTACAATAGAAGCACTATTGGCAGACTTTATTTTCTCCATGTTCTGTCTTTTATCTAATACTAAACCAAAATCATGTAACATATATAGAATATTTATTTCACAATCCATTTAGTCCAAATATCATATTGCATTTCTTGCCTTTTTCCTATTTTCATGTATTTATAGATGTATGTGTGTATACATGAATGTTTTGCATACATACAGGCTCATGTGTAGGGGTACACATATGCACACATGTGAATGAATACATGTGAAAGCGTGAGGTTCATGTCAGAGATCACTTTCTATTCCTTATTGATTGAAGCAAGTTCTCAGAGTCAAACTCAGAGCTCACTGATACTGCTAGTCTTGCTTTGAGTATTCTTTCTCTGTCTTTCGAGGCTAGGATTGTAGGTGAGCTACTGTACAAACTTAGCACTTTAAGTGTGTTTTGCTGATCCAAGTTCTGATCTTCATGCTTAACCTCTGAGCAACCTCCCAGTCCCCACATCTCTAGTTTCACTGGACTGAGTTCTATTTTTTTTTTTGGAAGCTTTCTACCTCAAGCCTAGGTCATTCATAGTTTGCCTCCTTTCACATTCTGAATGGGTTGTCTAGTGCAACTCCTTTCATTGTGGTGACCCCCACACACACACCATAAAATTATTATTGATACTTTGTACCTGTAATTTTCTCATGATTATAAATTGTAATATAAATATCTGCATCTTCCAATGGTCATAGGTGACCCCTATGAAAAGGTTATTTGACCTTCTCCAAAGGGAGTTGTGACCCACAAGGCTGAGAATTACTGGTCTAGTAGCCAACCAGTCACTGGTGCAGTTACTGAAAGTCAACTTGGGACTATCTTTATGAACTACCACTGGAAATAAAGCTCAGTTCTTTCCTATAACCACCCCACAGTTATCTCTCTACACAGGTCCTCTTACCCAAAGTGCTATATGAATATGGATGGAAGTCTTACCTCATGAACTTATCAAGTATTTTTCACCTGCACTTGAAATAATTCTAGAACTTCTTAGTATAATATGAAATTCTATACATCACTTGTCTAATCCTGTTCTCTCAACTGTAAAGGAGGCCAATTACTCTCACTCATGGAGATATGCAAAGATCAGGTCTATGTTGCCCAGAGGAGAGCATAATAATTGATGGTTGCTTCTTTCCTGTCTCCCCCTCCATCTCTTTATTTTTGTCATCCCTAAATTCAGTTTGAGTACTTCTTTAAGCAGCATTTGCTTACAGGAAAAAAAAAAACAACTAGCAAAGGACTGGCTTGAGACCACAAAATCTTTTTGTATCTTTTACTGGTTCAAAGAACTCTTTTCTGCAGAATCCTGCAGATTTAGAAACTAATACATGCTACAGGGATCATCATCACTTAGAAACACATCTTCCCACCTAGTTTATAAACCCATTTGGTAGTCTCTGCTATCACACCATTTCAGTTCCCATTTGAAAAAGAGCAGATCTTGATTATTGTCACCTCCTGCTCTCTACCCCATTCTGTGAGTACTAGGACAGAACTTGCCTTATTATCTCTTTTCTCTCTTATCAACCACATCTTGAATACACTCAATCTTGGAACATTCTTACCTACTAGGAAACTATGTCCCTTTGGCTTCAATGCTTTTTTTTTTTAATCAATTGCAGTATTTTTAAAATGGAAAGTTTTA
>NC_045030.1:160843063-160857185 GCF_008632895.1 Mastomys coucha
TAAAGCTGTACTAATATTTCATCTCACCCCAGTCCAAATGCTAGTTATAAAATAAAATCAAAACAACAAATGTTGGTGAAGATGTAGAGAAAGAGGCAACTTCGTACATTGCTGGTAGGAATGCAGACTTTTTCAGCCAATATAAAGGTCAGTAATAAAAGTCTCTCAAAAAATAATACTAGGGATTCCACATGACACAGCTTTAAAACTCCTGGTTATTTATCCAAAGAACTCTAAACCAACATATCACAAAGATATTTGCACATCAATGGTTACTGTAGCACTGCCCACCATAGCTACATTATGGGAGCAACCTAAGAATGGAACAACAGAAGAATGGAGAAAGAAAATGTGGTTTATATATACAACATACTATTTTTCAGTCATCAAATATAAAGACATGTCTCTTGCAGGAAAATTCATGCAAGAGGAGATCATCATTGTAGGCAAATTAAATCAATTTCAGGAAGACAAATATATGTTCTCTCTTATTTGAGATCCCAAAATGTTTTATATAGGTACACCAAATTATCTATGAATATTTGACATGAATGTTGAAGTGCAATTGTCTAGGGAAACGGGGACTGATGGTATGAAAAAGGAAGGGGAGGGAGGCATGGGAAGAATGCAGTGTCTTGTGTCTCATGATTATACACAACGAACCATTTGTTAGTATATAATAAATATCCATGTCTTTAAAAACAAATAAATAAATGGTATCATATAGAATGCTGCAATCTCTCCTTCCAACTGTGTGGATCATGAGACCCCAAAGCTATTGTATATAGTAAACAACAACAACAAATAAAACTGCTCAGGAAATTCCTAGTACAGAACTGGAATCTTCTCTAGCCTAGAGGCAAGTATCCCCTTGGGCATAATGACATGTCTGCATAATGACAAGAAGGGGATGCAGGGAAATTATATAGATTGGATAATGATACAGATAGGAGAGGAGAAAAATGCTTATCTTTACGTTGATGTAAATGATACACACTAAGGCATAAACATAAACCCCTAAAAGTCCTTGTAAAAGGGGCAAGGAATATTGCTGTTTTCTAGGAATTGAATTTAATACAAAATTAGAGTTCAGTAGGCATCCACATGATTCTGTTTATCTTGTGTATGTGATTTGACACAGAATTAGGACAGCATAGGAACAGTTTAATTTAAGAATTATGATTTAAACAACTTACCGAACATTTCATTTAATGAATGGAGCCTATGGTGACATGAGGAGCTTGAGAACAATGAAGTTAATAAAAGTGAGGCAGATGGAAATCATGCAGTGAATGACACTGATGAAGTAGTGGAGATCTTTGGAACATATGTTATGTCAAGGATAAAATCAGTGCAGCCAAAACCATAAAACAAACAATGGGCCTGCTTTAGGTACAATTGCTGAAAAGTGGATCAATTAACTTTGATTTGATTCCAAAGATAAATTGCAGTCATCTTTTTAAAGGTGAATGGTTTTAAATTGATTTGGAGGTGTTCTTTCTGCAAGCACTTCATTCTGTCCAATTTGGAGCTGAGCATCAGAATAGGCACAAATGCAAATACACACAATTAGAACAGGATCCAAGTAAAGCATAGCTATGTGCTTAGCAAACCTGATCCCCAAACTCACTGGGTATTTAGGGAGGCAACATGTAGCTTCCTGCGCAGGTAGAGTCTGGCTGGTTTCTGACCAATGGAAAGGGAATAAAAGTTTTATCTACTCCTTCCAGTAACCCCTTCCATGTGTCTTTGTATTCTCTTTCTCAACTGTCTATTGACAAAGACTAATTAATTGGGAGCTTTGTGTTAAAGCTACAAGATGGATAGGCTCTCAATCATGGTCCTGTATATGCTCTTATGAAGGAGAGATATTTGTCTACCAGCAGAACCTGTGACTGTTGCTCTAGACTTGATGCTTTTTTCTTCAACTATAACTGAGCCTTTGCCTTATTTGCTTTATTTGCAGCTATAGTATTACCCCTGTACTGGTTCTTGTCACAGAGTGGTGACAAAACTTGGAAATAGCGACAGGTGTAGTACAGATTATAACAACAGTGTATTTACCTCTCAATGGAACAACCATGGAAATCCACCACAGAATCAGTGCTGTTTATCTACTTGTTTGCTTGATGTTTATTCTGTTTAACTACTTTCTATAAATTTTTTTAGGTAAAACTTGCTTTATCGTTATCATTATTCAAGCAAACTATCTCCATTCATTTTGTTTTTTGTATCTATATACTCTGTATTCTTCAGCTCTGGTTTCTGTAAGTTTCATTGAAGAGAGTCAACAAGGCCTGAGGACTAAATCTAGCTCTTTTATCTCTTTTTTTAACTTTTGTATTGAAATGTACATTTAATTTTTAATTTTGTATATATTTAATTAAAATAGAATTCTACCTCTATCCCTTTCCTCCTCCTTCTTCCCACTAAGACAGGGTATCTCCCTGTTAGAGGATAATTCTCCCTTTCCTAGTAGTCATTAGTTGCCTATAGTTTTGATCAAGAGATGGGAGCCTGTGAAAATTTCCCCTTTCCATGTTAGCATGTCAATTTTTTGTTTATTTGTTTGCTTTGGTTTTTTGAGGCCTTGCTATGTAGCCTTGGCTGACATGGAATTTGCTCTGCCAACTAGATTGGCTTTCAAATTATAGAGATCAGCTTGCCTCTGTATCCTGGGTACTAGGATTAAAGGTGTGCCCAACCAGGTCAAGCTACCATTGATAATGGCTGTGTTTTGGTCTTGCTTATGTTGCCTTTTCTAGAAGAGACTGTTTTTGCAGCAAACTTCTTCATATTCTGGCTCTTACATTTTTCCCATTACCTCTTCCATGATGTTTCCCGAGCCAAAGATACAGGAGGTGTGAAGTAGATACATTTATTTGTCCTGGACTCTCTATGATATGTTGACCTTTACATTGTGTCTAGCACCTTTATAGATATCTTACCATACTGGCCATTATTATGACTCATAGGTGCTTCAGTTGGGTGGGACTATTAATTGCTTCATTCTCTTGACAGCTTGCACAGTATTTTCTGGTACCATGGAAGCTACACCTCAGGAAGGAGGCTTTCAGGTTGGATCTAACTTGAATCATTCGATCATGTATCTTAAGTGTGTGGTGTTTCAGCAATAGAGGCTTACCTTAAATAGTCATACCAATACTCTATATTGATTTTGAAGTCACTTAGACTGGCCTGATCAAACATTTAAAATGAGGCTTTCTTCTTTCTTCTGTACTGACTGCCTTCTCAGTTGGAGCCCCTCTCCATTTCTTTTTCACTTCTTACTTTATATCAGCTGTCTCCTGGTATTTCCCTCCCAAGCCCCTCTCCACACCTATGGTTCCTTTGTGCATTTTCTGGTTTCTGTGGATACTCCATGTTGTATAAACACATCTGAAGGTTTGGAGCATGAAATCACAAATGAGTAATTTTTTTTTTTTTAGAACATTTTGTGTTTGTCTTTCTTGGCTTAGGTTACCTCATTCAATATAATCATTTCTAGCACAATCCATTTACTTGTAAATTTCATTGCTTTATTTTCTTTATTACCAAACAGTATTCTATTGTGTATATGTACTGCATATCCATTATCCATTCATTGATCAGAGAAAAATTACTTTGTTACCATCCCTGTATATTGTATGGCAATAAACACTGCTGAGCAAGTATCTGTGGGGTAGGATGTCAAGTCCTTTGGGCATATGCCAAGGAGTGGCAACTGGGTCATATGGTAGATTTATTTTTAAGGATTCTCCATAATGATTTCCTGAGTGGCTGCACCAATTTGCATTCCTAACAACAGTGAATGAGGGCTCCTTTTTTCCCACAATCCCTCTAACATTTGTTGTCAGTTGTTTTGTTGATCTTAGTAATTCTAACTGAGGAGAGATGAAAACTCAAAGTCAGCTTAGTTCACATTTTTCTAATTGCTAAAAATGATGGACACTTTTTGTGGTATTTCTAGGGCATTTTTGTTTCTTCTGTTGAGAACTTGCTGTTTATATACATAGCTTATTTTTAATTGGGTCATTCATTTTCTTGACTCCTTGTTTCTTTTAAGATTTTTATAGACAGCTTACAAAAATTCATATTCAATGAAAGAATGCTAAACAGACTACTGGAAGCAATCCTTTGAATGGAAGACAAGAATAAGCACAGCCAAGAGACTCTAGAAAGAAAACAAACAAAGCTATAATTTAAGGAAATATAAAGCATACCTAAGACCACACACCAACCAAGAACATCAAAATAAGTTCAATCTATACACCTTTCAATAATGACTAACTCTAAATGTTAATGGTCTCAATGCACCAATCAAAAGACACAAGCTAGCCGAATATTTTAAGCAACAAAAATCTATCCTTTATCTACAACAAACTCATTTTTGCTTGAAAGAAAGGCATCACCTGAAAGAGAAAACATGGGAAAAAAAGTATTCCAAGTAAATGGGATCAAGAAGCAAGCAGGCACTGCCATCCTAATATCTGAAAAACAAATGTACTTTAAACTAAAACTAACCAGTAGAGACAAAGGAGAATCACTGCATTCTATCAAGGGATTGATTAATCAAGAAAATACCACAATATAAACTGTACATAGACCAAACTCTGATGCATCCAATTTTATAAAAATAGCACCAATAGTACCAAAGAGCCAGACAAACACAAAGCCTCCAATAGTAAGTGATTTTAACACCCTAAATTTTCTAATAGATAAGTAATTTTGACAAAAAAGTAAACAGAGATACCTCAGAATGAAATGACATTCTACATTAAACAGACATAATGGATATCTATAGAATATTCTACCCAGATACCAAAGAATGTGCATTCTACTTTGCAACATATAGAAGCTTCTCTAAATAGACCATATATTGGGACACAAAACAAACCTTAGCAAATATAGAATAACTGAAATAGTCCCATGGATCCTATCAGATCATTATGGAATAAAACTTAAACATGATAGCATGTGGAACACCAGTTAGTCTATAAACTCATAGAAATCAAACAACTTATTACTCAATGATGAAAATGCCAAAGAAGAAATCAAGAAAGAAATCAAAATATTCCTGGAACTAAATGCAAGTTAAAACACAACAAAGCACAGCCTTAGTGACATATTAAAAACAGTCCTCAGACGGAAGCTTATAGCTCTAAGTGCCTATATTAAGAGACCAGAAACAGCACAAATAAATGAATTAATGAAGCAAACCAAGATTTTTGAAAAATAAGTTTAATACAAACCCAAACCCAGCTGATGGCAAGAAATGACAAAAATCTTTCATGTCTTCATTTGTGTAGTGTTTGTGGGTATGCAGATATATATGGTGTGTGTGTGTGTGTGTGTGTGTGTGTGTGTGTGTGCTTCTGTGCACACACTTGCATTCCAATGTGTAGGTCAGAGGACTGGTTATCTCAGGTATTATTCAGGTGCTATCATTTTTGAGACCAAGTCTTTCACTGGCTTGCTATTTACCTATTAGGTTAGACTGGGTGGCCAGCATGCCCCAGAAATCTGACTGTCTGCCTTTTCAGGGTTGGGATTACAGGAATATAATAGGACACCTGGCTTTCTCATGTGCTCTAGGGGTGGACCTCAGGTCTTCACACCTGCAAGGCTGATACTTTACCATCTGAACTATCTCTCCAGTCTGTTTCCTTTGATTTGGTTAATAAAATTTTAACTGAACATGGCAAAAATATTTTACATATCATTTATGGGTATTTATTTGTGTTCCAATAGCAGAATGAAGTTGGAGACAAGATCACATAGGCTGAAATCTTTCCTATCTTGTCCTTTACAGAGAAAGATTTCTTGGGCTTTGATTTAGTTTGTTCTGATCCTATTCATCTCTGTATAACACATTCCAAGATTCTTGACTCTGACCACCCTCTTTCACCTATATGACAGGACACTGAAGTCACTCTTATTCCTGTCACCATGTTGCCACAGGGCTTTATCTTTTTTTACCATCCTATTATGTTCCCACAGTCCAGCTCACTGTCAAGCCTTGGTTTCCAGTACCACAGTGGTGATTCCTGGGTGCCTTGTCCCAGAGACTTTTAATCATTACTCAAGTTTTCTTTATCCTAAAGAACTAGGTTTCTGGCCAGGTCCTTTTTATTGGTTTGATTGGATGTTCAGGCTTGTGCTCAATTCCCCTATCCTACAATTTCAAGAGCAGTAATGACAGCCTATCCTGCAATGACCTAACTGATTACAAGTTGAAAAGTGCCCTCCCATTTGATCCTTAGACAAAGTCTTAGAAATTATAGGCAAATTTATAGATGGAGAGACTAAGATCTGAGACTTAAGCAATTTGCTTAAAATCACTAGCTATAGTGATGAAACTGATGAAAACTTTGATGAGGACAAAAACAATCCTGATTTATTAAGTGCTGATCAGTCTCATAGTGTGCTTAAAGCTTGCTTCACTGTAGATTAGATACAATAACTTTATAAGACAGACAAAGAAAGCAGAAATTATAAAAATCAAGATTTTTCCCCCAAGGTCACAGACTGCCAAAATGTAGACACAGGATGCAAGTTGACATGATTCTGATGTTTTGTAGCTGTGCTAGTTAATCTTAGTTGCCAGCCCAACTGGTTCTGGAATCAACAAAAAGACAAAGCACAGGAAACACCTGTGAAGGATTTTCTTGATCAAGTTACTGAAGTGGAGAGACTTATTCTAAACACAAGCTTCCATTGAAGATAAAAGAAGATGGAAACAAAAACTGTTTTGCGTTTGTCTACTTGCATCCATTCTCCCTGGCAAGTTCATCTAGCCTGTTGCTGCTTCGTTCCTTTGCTGATATGAGAACCCAGCTTTGTTGGGCTTCCAACATGGATTGAAAACCAGCAGATTTCTGAAACCCCTTCAGGTCTTCAGTGGCAGAGAGCTGTTTCTGTAGCAGGCAGCCTCATGAACTGAACAACTAATGAGTTGCCAGTTCTATTACTAGGGATCCCGGACTGGTACAGTACCAAGTATGTTTTCATTAAATTAGCAGGGTGGAATTTTTAAATATTCTCTTCAGTTCCCTCTCCCAACCTCATTCATTTTTTTCCTTTTCCTACTGGCCCTCAGGGATTCACTCCTGCCAACCTCATTCAACAATAACAACAACAAAACAAAAAACCAACCAACCAAACAAACAAACACACAACAACAACAACACAACAACAGCAACAACAACAAAACCCTCTACTTGTTTACTTAAATTTCTTTGCCCATTTGGTCAACAGAAATTTGAGGACCCCGTACTTACAGAAGGAAGTAAAGGAATATCTGGGTTTGAAGAACTCAGGATAAATCTAGGAAGCATATCCAATGAATCAGAATAAAGACTGATGCTCCCTACAAAGGAACTAATCTAACAATGGGGAAAATTGGGTAGCTCTAGGGCAAGCACAAAGGCACAGACTTCTTGGGGCCTATGAAAGGATAGGCATGCTCCCCATCTTCTCAGAAGCCAATTCTAGAGGAAAAACTAATTAGGAATCCCCAGACAGCCTTGTGTAATTAAAGAACGTTCTTTCCTAGTCAGATCCCTGTGAGGAGCAAGTTCTGGAAGAAATTAGCTCCATAGAGGATTGCATGTCTCAGTTTGGCTCAGGAATATTGAATGTATCTTGGATGACAGAGAAGCCATCTGAGGAAGAATTGAAAACAATGATTAAGGAAGAGCATCATGACCCCTTTCTTCTATGACTTACCAGATAGGGAGTGGATCATCACCAAGGTATCTTGGGAAATTATCAAGGACAGATGATGCTCCTGAGGAATAGATCCTCCCTTATAAATCTCAGGTCAGCATTGAGGAAAGTGGAATGAACTGACTAGGCACAGGAATGTGGATATGAAGAAAATGATGGCTTACTATGGATTACGTATGGATAACAACACACTTTAAAATATCAGATTAAATAGCTGTGAGTCTTGTTCACCAGTTCCATCCACTGTGCAACCTACAAAATAAGCCTCTGGCTTTGAGTTCCTGAGACATTCTACTAACCATCTCTTGGAAAGAAGACTTATATACTGCTCTGCAGCATGTTCTAACCACCCTAAAAATATACGTTCTCACCAGAGGTTTACTAATTGTGGTAGTTAGTCTTTATAGGTTTTAGAATCACCTAGGAGATTCATCTCTTGGAGCGTTTGTGAGGACATTTCCAGAAAAACTTAACTGAAGTTGAAAGATACACTCTGTATGTGGGTAGCACAAGCCTATGGGTTGGGGGTCCCAGACTGAATAAGAAAGGAAGATCCAGACAAGTGTCAGCATTCACCTCTCTGCTGATGCATTGTGATGTCTAGTTTCTAGCATCACATCTGGAGCTTTTCTCACCACCATATTTTCATGGCCATGATGGACTATGTCCATCAATATGCAAGCCAAAATAAACTCTTCATTAAGTTGCTTTTTTTGTGTACTTCATCACAGCAATGAGAATAGTTATTGATATATTCATTTATATTTTGTCTTTTCAGCTACTTAGAGAAAGGGCAGGCAATGAGTTGTAAATTTATACAGTTCCAAAGCATGACAAAGTAATAATTATCTTCTATCACTTTTTGCTTAATATAAGTAACATGTTATGACAGTCTGTAGTGGCAAGTATATGTGATCATTGCGAACATGCCCTGATTTAAATTAGTTCTGGTTCTTCAAACATAAACATTTATTTTATACACATGAATTGCTCAAAAACTACCATAATAAAGAGAGATTTGATGAGGGTGTTGGAGATGGTCATTAACAAAATCTAAGGATATTAAAATGACCTCCCTGAAGCCATTTTTCATTCTGATGTTCATCATTATGGGTTGTTACAGCTTTTAGGAACTATGAACTCAGCTTCTTTTTTCTCTTTTGTCCTCATCAGAATATTTTTTCACACTCTGCATTTTCTGGAACCACTGACCTCTTTCTCCTTAGGACCTGTAATTTGCAATTGTCAGAAAGCATGTATACTGCAAGTGTGAATTAGGGGAAACCACAATTTGTAATGTCAGCATAGCATGGGGCTGTTTCTTTTGTGTTTTTAGTGAAAGTGCTTGCTGCTCCTACTCTAATAAGGCCTTATTATATCATACATCACCATACATATTTTATAGGCTGGTTGTTTAGTAGAGTTCTTTGCTTTGTTATTTCACTAAGTAAAATTGTGATGCACCTCAGACCAGCTGAAATTAGGCAGGAAGGTGACCTTCTTAATGTATTCTATAGACACAGTGTTCCTAGACCACGATGAGATTTGACTTTCTGTTATAATCTTCAGGAAGAGGGAATGATAAGAAGGAAGACATGCTGAGAGCTGATTTTTAGATGGAGCCCTTCTAATTGTTCCCCCTTTAATAATCTTGCTGATCTCCTATTGACTGCAACCAGAAAGCACTCCTGAGCACTTTCTATGCTTGGCAAATCTAGAATAAGAGACAGGCTGTGTGTGTGGTGTGTGTGTGTTTGCGTGTGTGTTATCAGTGCCAAATAGAGTGACTCTATGTCTTATTGTATAAGACCAGGTTGTAGAGGACAATTCAAGTTCTGTTTTCAGGAACAGATTGGATTTAAAGCTATGAGTTACTCACTCTGGGATCTTGTGCAGGTCTTACATTATCCTGTCCTTCTGTTATCTGATCTGTGAATTAGAGTTAATTTCTGGACCCATACACGATTATATACACTAAATGTGTTAATGTATACAAGTATATACCGTATTAAAATTAGCTTGTCTCAATACTAAAGAGGTCAATGTTTAGCATGTTTATTATAAAATAAGGACATAGATTACATGTTGATTCTCAACCACTATTAATCACTATTAATTTGCAGTGCTATCAGTGCAATGTCTTGTCTTTTCTGAAATATTGAAAAAGCCATTTTTAAAAGTTATGCAGAGCTTTGACTTTAACAGTGGAGGTGACTTAGACCATGGATGGGGGGAGGTAGGGATGTTTGTGTTTTAGGATGATGTGACTTTTCCTTTTAAGCATTCTTATTTGAATTATTAGACTAACCTTCCTATTATTAAAACTAGTTGACATGAAAGTAGCCAGTTTTATGTCTAGTTTTATGTCAACTTGACACAAGTTTTATGTCTAGTTATATGAGAGGAAGGAACCTCAGTTGAGAACATGCCTCTACAAGATCTGGCTGTAAGGCATTTTTTCTTCTTTTATTTATTCTTCTCTCGTACAATTCATCTTGACTGCAGTTTCCTTTCCCTCCACTCCTTCCAGTTATACCCTCACTTCTCCTCTCCTCAAGATCCACCTTGGTTTTCTCTTCCCAGAAAAGAGCAGACCTCCCAGGGACATCAACCGGAAATGGCACAAGATACAGTAAGCTCAGGAACAGGCCCTCATATCAATGCTGGGCAAGGCAATCCACTGAGAGGAAAAATGGTTCCAAGAGTAGGCAAAAGCACCAGAGAAACTCCTACTCCCATTGCCAAGAGTCAGAGTGGTAGAGCTGACCAGTGAGGTATTTTCTTAATTAGCAAATGATTGGGGAGGACTCAGCCTATTGTGAATAGTTCCATCCTTGGCCTGTTCGTTTTGGGTTCAATAAGAAAGCAGGCTGAGCAAGCCATGAAGAGCAAGTCAGTAAGCAGCACTCTTTAATAGCCTCAGCATCAGCTCCTGCCTCCAGGAGCTGTTGGAGTTCCTGTCCTGACTTCCTTCAATGATGAATTGGGGAATTCTTTCCCCATCCCCAAGTTGCTTTTGGCTATGGGGTTTCATCACAGCAACAGTAACCCTAACTAGTACAGATTGTGCACACATATTGCTCAACCAAAATAGTCAATAGAATAACGATTTTGTCTCTTGTTAATTAAAGTAATAGTAATTCATCTTTGACTATTTTTATCATTTCATGGAGATCTATTTGATGCATAATATGTGTGTGTATGTGAGTGTGTGTGTGTGTGTGTGTATAAATTGTACAAAAATCTATTCAATCAACTTAGTTTGCACATGCATCACTTCACATAGTGAGGATCTATGTGTATGTAGGGGTGAGAACAGTAACCACCTATTCCATTAGGAGATTTTAGCTGTTCAGTATAATATTGACTATTATCATTGTGGCTCTAGTTTACTTTGTGCTATTTGTAACAGAAAATCACAGACTGCTTAATTTAGAATGGACACAAATATATTGGCTGAAGCTTCTAGAGGATGAAAAGTTCAAGATCAATGTGACAAATTCTAGTGAAGTTCTTAATGCACCACCCCATAATAGGAAAAGAAAAGGCAAGAGAACCCATGATAGGAATGACATCTTTTAAACCTTTGGATATTTTACATGGGCCCTAAAACCCTTGCAAGAGAACTTTGCTACTATGAATTAAGTGTTGTTTAAAGACCTAACTTATTAATACTATTTATTACACCAGAAATTAGGTTTTATCTATTAATTGCAAAAGGGACAAAAAGCACTTGAACATGTCTTTCTGCTCCTGGTCCTCCATTTTTCCCTTTGAGTTATGTTAATATTGCTGTATATCTAAGTGCTCTAATATTTGGTGCACATATATTTATAACAGTATACTTTTGATAAAGTTTGTTTTTTCATTTGATAGATTTGGATTGAAGATTTACTTTTTCCTCATGGAGGAATGTACAGCCATCGCTGATCTCTTCTGATTTACATTAGAATACAATATCACTTTTCCAATTTTTATTTGCAGCTCAGCCTGTGACTGAAGAGCTATTGTAAGTCTCTTTGTAGATAGAATCTTAGTAGATCTCATTTTTTTAATCCACTCAGTTACCCTGTCTTTTGATTGGAGAACTTAATCTATTTGCATGTAAATTCATTGCTGGTTGGTTAGGAATAATTACTGCTAATTTGCTCACTGTTTTCAGACTCTTTTATGGTTCCTATATTCATTTCTTCCTCTGTTTCTGAAGCTGCTTTTGATTTCTGGATGCTTTGTAATAGTATGCTTTGATTTCTGTCCTTTAACCTCTTTCCTTCTTGTTCTTTAAACTAGCTGATTTGGAACAATCTATTTTCAAGTTTGTTTCTTTGTTCTTCTGCATATCTGTGTCTGCTGACGATTCTCCCTATTGAATTGTTTAGCTTTGTAGTTTTGTTATTTCTGTTTCATTCCAATATTTTTTGGTTTTTTGAGTCAGGATGTAATGTATACAAGGCTGCAGGCTGGCCTCAAACTTGATATAAAACTCTAGCTTTCCAATCCTCCTGTAGTCACCTCTTAAATTCTTGAGTTACAGGTGTGTGTCCCCATGCTCACTGGTTTCATGCTTTTTGATGAAATATTTGTACATTAAACTTACAATTTTGTTCTTTCATCATTTTCCTGGTGTCATTTAGCTGTCTGTGATTACCTGCATCTCATTAAGATTCTGCAACCAGATAACTATTTTGAATTTGTTTTCATGCAGTCTATAGAGTTCCATTTCCTGGGGATTGCTATAGAGAGCTTCATTAGTCTTCTTTGATGGTGAATGTTTGCCTGATTCTGTATGATGCTTGTAGCTTTGAGTTGGTGTCTGTGAATTTGAATGAGCAAACACTTCTTCCTATTTTTATAGACTGGCTTCAGTAAGTAAAACCTTCTCTTGTTGGTTCTGCAGGCTAGTAGGATTGCCACTGGGATGGCAGCCAAGTGGCACTGATACTACAGCATTTGATTGTTTCAGGACCTGCAGTGTGATCCACAACAGTCCTATTACCAGCATCTTTAGACAGCGTGGGTCCTATTTAGACCCAGGGCTAACTTATTGTCCCCAAGATCTTTGTCAGTTGGACTGACATTTAGAAAAGGGTCTATTTTGACATCCATAGCTGAGTTTCCCGATGATGGACCTTGAATGAGGTATCACACCAGGATCATGGGATGGTTCTTACAAGGTCATGGCACAGGTCTTTGAGTGAGAAGAAATCACTCCAAACCATGATGAAAGTAGCTGAAATTGTGCCATGAAACTATTTTTTAGTCCACAGCTGAGACTTAGATCCTCAGACCAGCTTTTGGAGGCATAGAGAGACATATGACTTAGAAGGTCACTGGGCTCCTGGATCATAGTTAGAAGTAGTGAGAGAATCTATGGGACACAGTTTATCAGGCCTGTCTTTCAAGGAATGTATTAACCTGTCTTCTCGTGAAAGGCCTCTGTGCAGACATAACTGTTTTCAGATTAGTTAAGAGATGCTGAAAATATGCCATGGATAACTTTAGATTTCTAAGGTCAACAAGTCTGTTGTCCAAGGCATGCATAGACATAATTCCTTCTAAATCCCTTGAACAATGGTGCCGGGGGAGGCATCAAGGCCAAATAGACAGAAGTTTAGATAAATCCATAGGAAAGCATGGGTGTTTCTGGATCCGTAGCTAGCTATTGTAAGTAAGCTAGCTAGCCATATAAGCATGAATGAATATGTCTATTTTTTAAGAAAAATTCCTCCTCAATCCTGGACTCCACTATAGTTTCACAAATCCTATGTGTATTCCAAAGATTCAATAAAAGTACTTTTGGTTGTGGATTGTCACTATTGAACAACAACAACAACAACAACAAAGCAAGCAAGCAGGCAAACAAACAAAAAAAACCCCAAACAAATAGAAGACCTCTTTAAAAACTATTAGCCAGCTTGCTAATACCTTGTTAGAAAACTATCATTATTCCTTTTCCATTCCAATTACTTTCCTTATTAAATTAAACCTACTGCCTTTGGTATTTATTTCTAATCCCAGAGTAAAAGTTTAGAAACAGTGACTGTCTCAGAGACATAAGTTGGCTTTTGTAGCTAAATGCTCATAGTTATAGACCAGCAAGAATAATCACCATATCAAATGAAAGAAAGGAAATTAAGGAATAATTATCTGCCCTTTTACTGAGGCTGGTAGAGGCGGGGATAAGTCCCCTATTTCAGATTTTATCTTTTTATTATGAGACTTGTATTTCTTGGCTTCCATGGCTATGTTAGAAAGGCTAGAACTGTTTGCTCTTGTTTGGATTTTCATTGTTACCTTCTGGTATTAAAGAAGGGGAACTAAAGGGGAAAGCATTTTCTTTCTTTCTTTTTTTCTTGCAAAGGTATTTTATTTATTTTTTATTTTTTATTATTTT
>NC_045030.1:160857704-160863195 GCF_008632895.1 Mastomys coucha
CCACTTATCAGAGAATGCATACCATGTGTGTTCTTTTGTGATTTGGTTACCTCACTCAGGATGATATTTTCCAAGTCCATCCATTTCCCTAAGAAGGGAAAGCATTTTCTAAGTTTGATGCCTAGGCTTTAAAACTGGGACTGGCTATCAAGGTCATGAAATATTATTCTAATTATGAAGAAACATTATGTAGATTTTTCAGGATGGAGGAAGAAGTCTATGACATTCTTTAGGCTCTACAATGGATCTCTAATCTAAAAAGACTAGTGCAGCAGATCTAAAACAAGTTCGTAGTTTTTTTACTATTGCCTTGAAGGACAAATTTTGAGGTTGTGCTTCAGGACAGCCTCATAGACAATAAATTTGTCTATATCTGCAACTTGGAAAAAAGTACTCATTAGAAGCAGTTGGCACTTTCAGGAACAAAAGGAAGCTATTTTCCAATCATTTATCCATACACAGACCTGTCTTTCCATTCAAATGTCTTTCTTTGACTGCTACTCTTTGCTGCCAGGACTTCCCTGCTCAATTTGCCATTCTATCTTCTCTGAAAATACTTCTACCACTTTGCATAGTCATAAATACAATCCAACCAATTTGAAATCTTCACCAGGAGAAAAGGGATCATGCCTTCTGTATCTGTATATGCTCAGCGCCTCACATGATGTATGTAATTGGTGCTTAATAACTGTTGAAGCCCAATAAATGTAATGGCTTGGCCTTCCTTGGGAGAATGAGGCATGAGTCATAACAGTTCTATGAGCAATTATACTACGTACTGTTTTAGAACAAAATGTAGAGATGTTTTTAAGTTGTTTTTAATTGTGAAAGGTCAAAGACAGCGACCCCTGGGTTGTATGATTTTAAGGAAGGATATGGTAATTTGTAAAGGGCATGGGTTTTTCAGAGATTTGTCTCTTCAATGACTATAAAGTATAAGTTAGAAAACTATAAAATGAATGACATTCATCTAATTTCAGTGCAGCAATTATAGCACTTCTTGAGATGACATGGGGAAAAAAAGTAATATGGTTACTATAGCAGTAAATTGGTCTTCAAGAAACTTTTTCATTTTCTTACAAAAAATAATGTCTATAACAGAGTAGCCAAATGATAATGAAATAATCCACAAGGAAATGAATCTATCTGAAAACAAAACAATAACAACAACAACAACAACCACATTTATAAGCAAAAGCTGCAGTGTGGAGATCAGTGGGCAAAACCACTTAGACAAGCAAATAGATGCCAATATTTAAGGAGAGAATTTTATAGTGTTATTAAAATGATGAGTGTTTTTCCGAATTTCCTTACTGCCTGACAAAATGGGATATTTTATTAAACAGAAGGGGAATTTATCTTGTGTAAGATACAGACATTAAACCACATAGTGGCTGAGGAGCCCAGTAAAAAGGAGATTATTTTTTAAAAGCTCAACTTTTAGGTCAGTACACTTTATAGCAGATGAATGACTAAACTTACAGGAAAGCACATGGAAGTTTTGTAATGCATGAAGACTTTCATTATTGGGAAATACACTGTTTCAAGTCTTTAATGAGTTTGAAGGTAGAGGCTAGCTAGCACTGTGTTGTTGTACTTGAATTTATTTTTCTAAAATAAAGTAACCCATTACTTTTATAAAGATGAATGTATTGTCCTTCAATTAAAAGGCAGCATGCATTAGGATCACATGTTTACTTTTTCAATTGTATCTAGACTCCATGGCTTTTAACTACTACAAAAATTCCTTTCAAATGATCTTTCTTTATATGTTCAGTGTGGAAGCTTGTCTGTCTTAATAAACAACCTTAATTGAAGTCATTGCTCATTGTATTCAAGATTGTAAGTACACTAATGGGTTGGGGTTTATTTCATTGATCCCTGCATTACTGTTACCTGGATCAATTTATTAAATAAAGCACAAACATGGTGCATACATATTTCATAAATGAGTGCAAAATTGTTTTCTGAGGCATATATTCAATAGCTGATATTCAAATGTTTATAGAATTTTAAGCTGAAGAAAAACTTGGAGGACCCAAGTAAGTCTATAATGTTCAAAGAGTGTTTTTAAAAAATTCATTTAATACAATATCAAGCATATCACACATTAGCCAAGCACTGCACAAGGTTTTTTTTTTCCTCATGGTACTTGTAATTCATATCAACCTTCCTTCCGTATCAGAAGTGTTTCTATGTCATATATCCATAGCATATTTGCAAAGGATACAAGGACTACATTATAAAATGAACATCAAGTGAATGAGACCCCTTAAAAATTTCTAAGAGAAGGATAAATAGACTCTGTTAACTGCTATCTACCTGCACAACATCTTTCCTTCTACTTTCTCAATTTTTATTAGAAACTGGTAAAAATGGAAAGGATGGCTGTAGATATTTGGTGTTTTCTTCTTAAGTAGCTATCTTGATGAGTAATGAGTTTTGTGGTTGTCTTATTCAGATAATCTGGCTGAGAAAATGAGAAACACACACATTCACATAAACTTATATACACGAGAGAGAGAGAGAGAGAGAGAGAGAGAGAGAGAGAGAGAGAGAGAGAGAGAGAGAGAGAGAGAGAGAGAGAGAGAACATGGAATTCAGATCTCTAAGGAATGGTACTATGCAGTAGGATGGCTTCATCAATACCTCTGGTTTTACCACTAAAATCTTCATATGTGAGCATAGGAAGCATGTAGGTGTGGGCAATGCAGAGGGGGCACAGGGATGACTAGTAGGCAGAAGAGCACCACAGCTTCCTGACATTATCCTACCACAAGTGGTGAAGTAAAAAAGACTTAAAATTTTGTTTTCCCACATGCTTTTCATTTCAGAGGGGGCAGAGATTTCTGTGGAGAAAAGAGGCTTTATGTCTCTAAACTCTGAACTTTACCATTCTGCTTGTTGGATTCCTATTGACATATTAAAATATATAAGACAAACATAGAGGGCAAATGTGAATTTTGCCTCATAGTTTCAGAGGTCTTAACTGACATATGGATAGTTGTGTTGATTTGAGTTTGTGGCAGCCATATGTGACAGAAGCACATAGTGTCATGGGGTCTATTTAACTCAGAGTGGCTGAGAAGTAGAGAGAGAAGAGGACAGGGTACTAATATACCATTCAAGGGAATGCCTATAGTTATATAAAAATTTTCCTATTGAGTTTTCAAGTTGAAGAAATGTCTAGGGCAGAGGTTCTTAACCTGTGAGTTGCAACCCTTTGCTAGTTGAATAACCTTTTCACAGGGGTTGCATATTAGCTACCCTGTGTATCAGATATTTACATTACAATTCTTAACAGTCGCAAAACTATAGTTATAAAGTAGCAACAAAAATGATTTAAAGGTTAGGGGGGGTCATCACAGCATGAGGAACTGTTTTAGAGGGTGGCAGCATTGAGAAGATTGAGGATAACTGGTCTAGGGTATTAGTGAGGAATAATTTTTGGTGTATCTGTGAGGAATTCTTCCATAGTAGATTAAAAGTGGAGAAGCTAGCTGGAATGTGAGTGGATTGATCCAATGAGCTAAAGTCATAGAATGAAGAAAATGAAGGAGGCGCCAACTAACCCCCCACATTCATGCCTCGGTCCTGCTTCCTGAGTCACAAACCACACTCACCACCACAGATTTCTCATCACATCATGTGTGACAGTTTGTATATGGATGGCCCATGGAGTGGCACTATTAGCAGGGGTAGCCTTGTGGAAGTAGGTGTGTTACTGTGGGTGTGGGCTTAAGACCCGCACCTACTTGCCTGCCTTGAAGTCAGTCTTCCACTAGCAGTCTTCAGATGAAGATATAGAACTCTCAGCTCTGCCTAAACCATGCCTGCCTAGATGCTGCCATGTTCCTGCCTTGATGATAATGGACTGAACCTCTGAACCTGTAAGCCAGTCCCAATTAAATGTTGCCCTTGATAAGACTTGCTTTGGTCATGGTGTCTGTTCACAACAGTAAAACCCTAACTAACATCATCTCAATCCAAAAGCCAAAAGTAAACCTCTTTTTCTTTTAGCTGCTTCTTATCTCTTTGGTTACAATGTTAAGAGGAGTAATTAAAAGATGATCCACAACCTAAAGGTACTGCTAACAGTGTCATGGAAAAGTGAACATATCTGGGGGTGGGCATTTCAATGTATACCAGAACATATATGATGTTTTATAAAGGAAATGGGGGGTATGGTTTAGTAGACATAAATCCAACTCCTTATTCTTCAAGTCATCAAGTTGAATTTGCCTTTTTTTGTTGTTGTTGTTTTAGAAAGAAGAGGAGATGGAGTTTGAATGATGTATGTTGGAGCATCAAACTGGTCATTCCCAAGAGACAGTGTTTATGGGTTCTGCCCAAGATAATGTTAATGGACAAGAAAGAATGATTTAACAGCACACAATCAAAGGCAATGATAAAAAAAACTAGACTCAGTGAATTGGAATTGCTTAGTAAATACTTAGAAGAATAATTGGTTTCTTGACTGGGGAAAATGAGAGACAAATAAATTTGAGATGTTTTGTAGATTTGTGACTTAGGATGCTTTTGTACTGGCAAAACCATGGTACAGTTGGAATATGTGGTAATAGGTTAGTAAATGAGGGCTTTCAGACCTTTGATGAAGAGGACTGCCTTAATCACCACACAGTCTCAGGTCTTTGTCAATATATTGTTTTCACTTGAGGCAAAGAAGCTGGAAACAAGGATGGGGGTTTGATGGCTTCTGGGTTTGTAAAAAGTGTGTGTTCTGATGGATTATATATTGGTTATCTAGAGAAAGCACCAGGATAAAATAATCTGTAATCTAAGGAAAGAGAACCAAGAACGATTTGTATAAACATGTCTCACTCTTCTATCAATTAGAAATACTGAGTGGGTAAGAAACAGTTTCTTCCCCTGTACTTTTTCATGTGAGTATGAATGTGTATATAGTATGTATATGTTTGTGTGGACATGCCTGTGAAGACCCAAAGTTAACATCCTAAGTCTTCATTATTCACTCTCCACCTTATTCTTTGAGCAGGGTCTCCCAATTGAACTCAGAGCTTATCCCTCATGTGGCTAGTCTAGTTATCTATTTTGCTATTGGGATTCCTTGAAACCTTCTCCAAGTGTTGCAATTATTGGTGAGCCACCATGCTTACCTATCATTTACTTAGGTTCTAGGGATCCAAGCCCTGATCATCAGGCTTGCTGTTCACACAGGAAGAGCTTTAAAACTGCAGAGCCATTTCCACAGAGTCTTCTTCCTGCTTACTTTGGTTTCTCCTGACACAAAAAATTATAAGCCTCAATGATCACAAGTTTGTTACTTGACCAACACATGTTCCCAAACAACTTTCTCAGAATCAACAATCATAGAAAGCATGCATGGCTTCCAGTTCAGTACACGGATAACACCATCTCCTTAGAAAACCTGTTGGCAACCTTGAGAAATAGGAGGTTGGGGGGAACCTCCAGAAAGCACCAGAGATCTGGGAGGTGAGAGATACTCAGG
>NC_045030.1:160863388-160865534 GCF_008632895.1 Mastomys coucha
GGTCCATCGACAGGTCCAAAGTGGGATCCAGCTCAAGGGGAGGTCCCTAGGCCTGACACTATTACTTAAGCTATGGATCACTCACAAAAGGGACCTAACATGACTGCCCTCTGAAAGACCCATCAAGCAGCTGAAGGATGTTTGCACCCAACCAATGGACAGAAACAGCTGACCCATTTTATTGAATTAGGTAAAAGCTGAAAGAAGCTGAGGAGAAGAGCTAACCTGTAGGAGGACCAGCAGTCTAAATTTATCTGGTTCCCCTGCGATCTCTCAAACACTGGACCACCAAAGAGGCAGCATACACCAGCTGTTATGAGGCCCCCAACACACATACAGTAGAGGACTTCTGGGTCTGTGTTCATTCAGGGATGATGTACCTAATCCTCAAGAGACTGGAGGCCCCAGGGAATTTAGAGATCAGATGGTGGGGAGGACATGCATGTGGAGACAGGAGCATTGGTAGGAGTTATGTGATATAGAACAGTCAGAAGGTGGATGCGGGAACTAAAATATGGAGTGAAAAAATAAATTAATTTTAAAAAATTAAAAAAGGAAGTGACAACTACATTATTGGAGAAAGTCTTTAGATATTATTTAGGGCTGCTGTCTAAATTTGGCTTAACCAAAAATATGAAATACAATCAGGTTGTCCTGTAAGGATCTAACAGAAAGTAGCTTAGGCTTCATGTGCCTCATGTGACATGTCTGTTCATGTTGGCTAGTGAGAAAGCATGCTTAGATAATATGTAAATTAATGAGTGTGTCCACTTTTACAGTAAAACTATATTTATAGACTTTGAAATTTGAATTTCATGTGATCTTTATCTGCCATGAAATATTCTTCACTTTTCTTTATTCTAACCTCTTAATTTTTTCTGTCTTTTTTATTTTTTTAAGAAACAAAATCTTTGCTATCTCACAGGTTTTGTGAAATTATGTAGTAGCCTCAATTTGGATGTGAAGCTGTTGCCTACCATCTTGTATTTTTAATTGGTTCATTTATTTTTTACATACAAAGTTGGAGAGGGTTTAGATTGATATCATTTTCCCTTGACAATGAATTAAGCAATGAGAAAAAAGAGCAACTTTCTTGGGGGGGGGGAAGCCTTTCTAGATGCCCCAGGTAAGATTGGTAGGAAGTGATCACACTTCTAGATAGCTCCAACTCTGTCCTGCAGCTAGCAATCCAATCACAGCAAACCCAAGCACAGATATATTATTTCTTCTACACTTCTGGAAGCACAGGAATCAATAGGACTAATCACACAGGTATGTTCCCAGAGGAAAATAAAATGGGACTTCTGCCATTAAACATAAAGATATCCCTCTAGGACTCAAGCTGGTATAAAGCTCAGCTGGATGAGGGATGACCCTGCTGACACCCACGTGCATCCCAAGATATAAGCAATCTGAAATGGCCTCAACCCAGAGGCTCTAAAAATAGCCTTTACATAGTTCAGCCTTTGGTCCACAGAAAGATTTGAACTGTCATTCCAAGTCCAGGTCTTGTTCCTGATGGAGGGTGAATGTGACACAACTTTCAGTGCCTGTCCCCATGGAAGAATTTCTTTAGAGATCTGAATGTCCAATGAGAACAATTATGATGTCTCCATCTAGATGGAAAGATATTACATTTGGCTCAGACTAATAAATAATGACTTAGTCCTTTGTGGCTATTGCAAAAATATTGTAGATTTGGCAATTTATAAACAACAAAAATTTCTTGCTAACAGGTCCCCAAAAGCCTAATAGGAAAGCATCAGCAGATTCACAATCTGGTGAAGATTCCAGCCTCAAAGGCAGTATCTTTCAGCATCATAGTATGGCAGAAGAAGCATAGACAATTTTTTATAATGACATATGTGAAGGAAAGAATCCCTAACTGGACATTCTGCAAGGCTGATTAGCTGATTAGAACTTTAAAGGCTGTGGAGAGGTTAGGATTTTGCAGGTCTATAGTTAAATAACAATTTATCTGAATCTCTCTTTAACATCCTAAACAGCGAGGCCATAGAAGCAGCAGGGCAGCTGAGACAGGATCTTTTTTACCTCTATCTACAACTAGAAGGGATGGCTGGTCACGGTTAGCACGGCCCCCAGGATCAACATCTAGAAAGCAGCCACCACCTCCTGTGTGTCTTCT
>NC_045030.1:160872467-160872764 GCF_008632895.1 Mastomys coucha
CTCAAGTCCAAGTGGATCAAGGACCTCCACATAAAACCAGATACACTCAAACTAATAGAAAAGAAAGTCGGGAAGAACCTCGAGCACATAGGCACAGGGGAAAATTTCCTGAAGAGAACACCAATAGCTTATGCTCTAAGATCAAGAATTGACAAATGGGACTTCATAAAATTGCAAAGCTTCTGTAAGGTAAAAGACACTGTCAATAGGACAAAATGGCAACTGACAGATTGGGAAAAGATCTTTACCAATTCTATATCTGATAGAGGGCTAATATCCAATGTATACAAGAACTCA
>NC_045030.1:160872813-160880484 GCF_008632895.1 Mastomys coucha
ACTCAAGAAGTTAGACTCCAGAGAACCAAATAACCCAATTAAAAATGGGGTACAGAGCTAAACAAAGATTTCTCAATGGAGGAATACCGAATGGCTGAGGAGAACCTAAAGAAATGTTCAACATCCTTAGTCATCAGGGAAATGCAAATCAAAACAACTCTAAGATTCCACCTCAAACCATCAGAAGGGCTAGGATAAAAAACTCAGGTGACAGCAGATGCTGGAGAGGTTGTAGCGAAAGAGGAACTGCATTGCTGGTGGGATTGCAAGCTGGTACAACCACTCTGGAAATCAGTTTGGTGGTTCCTCTGGAAACTGGATATAGTACTACTAGAGGACCCAGCTATACCACTCCTGGGCATATACCCAGAAGATGCTCCAACATGTAATAAGGACACATGCTCCACTATGTTCATAGCAGCCATATTTATAATAGGTAGAAACTGGAAACAACCCAGATGTCCCTCGACAGAGGAATGGATACAGAAAATGTGGTAGATCTATACAATGGAGTACTACTCAGCTATTAAAAACAGTGAATTTATGAAATTCTTAGGGAAGTGGATGGATCTGGAGAATATCATCCTGAGTGAGATAACCCAATCACAAAAGAACACATATGGTATGCACTCTCTGATAAGTGGATATTACCCCAGAATCTCGGAATACCCAAAATATAATCCACAAACCACAAGAAACTCAATAAGAAGGAAGACCAAAGTGTGGATTCTTCCTTCCTTCATAGAAGAGGAAACAAAATACCCATGGAAGGAGTTGCAGTGACAAACTATGGAGCAGAGACTGAAGGAAGGACAATCCCGAGACTGCTCCACCTGGGAATCCTTAATTCAATCATCAAACCCAGACATTATTGTGTATAAAAATAAACTTGCTGATATTGTGTATATCAGCAAGTTCTGGTGATAGGATCCTGATAAAGCTGTCTCTGGAGAGGCTCTGACAGTACCCGACTAATACAGAAGTAGAGGCTCACAGCCATCCATTGAACTGAGAACAGGTTCCCCATTGAAGAAGCTAGAGAAAGAACCCAAGGAGCTGAAGGGTTTGCAGCCCCTTAGGAGGAACAACAATGTGAACTAACTAGTACCCTCAGAGCTCCCAGGGACTAAACCACCAACCAAAGAGTACACATGGTGGGACTCATGGCTCTAGCAGCATATGTATAGCAGAGGATGGCCTAGTCAGTCAACAATTGGAGGAGAGGCCCTTGGCCGTGTTCTATGCTCCAGTGTAGGGGAATTTCAGGTCCAGGAAGCTGGAGAGGGTGGGTTGGTGAGAAGGGGGAGGGGGAGGAACATGGTTTTTATTTTTTTCATAGGGGAAACTGGTAAAGAGATATCATTTGAAATTTAAATAAAGAAAATATCTAATAAAAAATAAATTAAAAAACCTCCTAAATAGCTATTTCTTATCTACGTCTATGTCAGACCTAACATTTTGTGATGAATAGATTAAAACCCTTGGAATATATTAACTTAGTAGAGCACTAGCTTACATCACCTGAATGTTAAGAGTGTCATCAGACAGCATCTCAGACCATCAACAGAGGATTTCTGCTTTGCCATAACTTGTCTCTCTATTTCCATCAATGTACTTGTCTTCATTTATGGCATTTTCCTATTACTACAAAGACTTCATGAAACTGCTTCCTTGTTGAAACATTGAATTTGAGGTGATGTACATCTGTGTTCTTGGGATATGTTCACTCATATTTGGCTCCAGAATAAACTACCTATTATCCCCTTTGAGGTGAGAGTTGTGCTTTTACACTTATACATATAATGGTATTAATCCCATTCCTGAAGGCTCCTCGTCCATGATATAATTACTTCTCCATAGGCCTCACTTCCTAAAGCTATCACAATACATATCTGGCTGCAAAATATGAATTTGGGTCCGAGGAGGATACAAATATCTAAATGATGCCAAAGACCAACTGTTTGGTAACCCAGAAAAATTTCCTAGTACATGGAGTTTTTTCCTATTTCTTTGCTTATAAGACTGGGAGAGTTGCTCACTCTAAAAATGGCTACTCCTCCTTTTATAGTCTTCTGTTTTCTTACCTATCTCCAAATACTTCCAAGGTCATGTAACCATCCATATTGTCTTTGTGAAGTAGAAAACAAGTTTGAAAAAGAAGATTTCTTCTTTAGGTCTCTAAAATACTTAACACCTTTCCCCAAATGCAGAGGTGCTTTTTGTTCTGAGTGGGCATGCATGATAGGAGATATCTTCCTCAGTTTAAAGTGTTGGTTTATAATAGACAAATGTTACACCGTCACACCTCTTTATCATTTGACACCACTTTATGAATGGATTTGTTTGTGTAATAGGTCTTGCTTCACCTGAATAAATTCTAGAGATTTATTCAGTTCTGAAGAAAATACAACTTAGTGGTCTTTAAAGTAGATATTTGACCAGTATTTGAAAAGCCATATAAAATGTGCTCTCTGATGCCCAACTAAAAATATCACTTAACAATCTGTGTCTGCAATAAATTAAACTAATAAACAGGTCATATCTACATATCTTGGCTTTGACCTAATTATACTTTTGTTTCAGTTGATGATTTCAAAGTGATTCACTCAGGCAAGTATAAAAAAAATCAGTGAATTTTATGTTTGTGTATCCATGGAATTATGTATATAAAATTACTCATCACTTTATGCTATATTTAGCTCTCATATTTTAGTCTCCCTGATTACAGAAAAATCAATGTGTCAGTAATTCAAGAAGGAAATGAAATGCAACCTTTAGCTATAATAATGGAAATGTAGGGATCATTAAAAGTATGAACCTGTTTCTTTTATTTGTGGTTAGTATCACTGACATTTCTATAACATGAATATGTAGGCTCATGATTCTACACTGTATTGTCCCAAAGGAAACTCTTGTTCTTCCAGAAAAGGCCTAAGAACCATGTATCAGCCTCTGTGAGAAAGCATAATGAGATACAGGTGAATGTATGTCACCTACCTGACCAGGTCGATGACTCTCTCTCTTGGTGCGGCGCTGACTGCTTCATCATTAATCATTACAATCTGATCTCCTGGGATCAGCTTGCCTTCTGAGGGGCCACCTGGAGACAGATGACAGCAAAACACACAAGTGAAAATTCCTTTGGCCACCCACCTAAAATTCCTTCCTCCCGTTATGAGCAAATTATGCTTCCAGCAAAGCCATCAGGGTGTTATTTGGGACCATCTGAGGACCAGGTTGCACTCTGACTTGTCAGGATCACTAGGAGTGGGACTTAGGCATCTGTTGTTTTCTAAAACTTCACCAGAAAGACTGATACTAGGCTCTCAATTCTTCCCACACATTTTTTCCATCATTTTATGAATGTGGGTGTTTTGTTTGCATGTATGTTTGTGCACCACATGCATGCAGTTCACCTGCGGAGGTCAAAAGAGGGAATTAGATCCCCTAGAACTAGAGTTATAGACAGAGGTGAACTGCCATATGGGTACTGGGAATTAAACTCGGGGCTTCTGCAATAGCTACAAGTACTGTTTAACTTCTACGTTATCTCTTCAGCCACCATTTTTGTAATTCCTGTGGCAGGAATAGAAGAGATTCAAGACAACAAGGGCATGGCTAGATTTAAATAATAGTGCATAGATTGTTCCTTTCAATTATGGAGATAGTACACTCAACCATAGGATATTAGAAAAGGCATCTTATAAAATTTGGCTGTGTGTTAAGTACTTTTGGGACAGGTTAAATGAAGTGGAGGCAAATTCTGTTGTTTTGATGCTAAAAGGAATTGAAAACAGTTTCATCCCAAATATTTAAATGATTGCTTAAGATGTTAAATGAAGGGGCCCTGGGGCTAGAGAGATGGCTCAGTGGTTCAGAACAGTGGCTGTTCTTTAGGGGTCCCTGGTTTAAATCCTAGCAGCCATGAGGACACACAGCTGTCTGTAATTCCTGTCCCAGGGGATCCAATGATTTCTTCTGGCCTACTCCAAGAGCACCAAACACACAAGCAGTACAAAGACACACATTCAGGAAAACACACTTATAAAATGATAAATAAAATCAAGCCAATGAAGGAAGGAGACCTAGCTATGATTTAAGTTTTTAACAATGAATTGGTCAAATATGTAACTTCAAATGTGCATGGATGTGTGTCTATGCTCAAAGGCCCTGATATATCATCGTTAGTGGCACTGTCTGCTGTTGACATTTGGTCAAATTGTTTATGATCAATACAACAGCCAGGCCTAGATGTGATGGCCTGACAGTTCTGGATGTCATTGAGTGTTTTATTTTACAGCTGGATTCCTAAGGAGAGAATAAGAAACTAATGTTTCTTGAACAGTTATGATGCCCACAGCTATGAGCATAATGTTTCACTTAGTAACCACACTGAATATTACAATAACTCCTCACACAAAATGAGAGAACTGAACTCAGCAGCAAAAAAATAGGCACGAGGGTACAATTACATCAGGATATATTGCAAATTCAGAGGGGCTGACTTCTTTTTTGTACTCCCTCTTATAAAGCAAGACAAAGCCACATCTGTGTGAAATACACAATTGTTTTTAAAATTTAAAAACCTAAGCAATTACTCAGATTATTCAACTATTTTAATTATTCCCCCATTTACAGCTGGGTGCAGTTACCTTCCAAATACTGACATGGTGCTATGGGTACTATATAAGTTTTGCCTTATTTCCAGAGAGTCAGCACTAGGCAATAGGTATAGTTAGAATACTATCTTCCTCATAAGTTCACTACTCCTTTGTTTAAAATTGGAATGAATATTTCATGACCAGAACAAGAAATTCAAACTCCTTTGGTTATTCTCCAGATATTCTGACACTTGGCATATGTGCCACTCAAACTGTCCCATCAATTTGTATTTCTGGGGAGTGAGAAAATAGAGAACTTTAAAAATCACTTATATAAGTGATAGAAAACATTCATTTTGTAGCTCTAGGCACTGAGAATTAGTGTTTGCACACAAGGAATTCAGAAAGAGCACTTGAGAAACCTATTCCAACCATCTGATTATATGCAAACAGCCAAACCTATTCAGTCAAGCAAATGGTTATAAATCAAATGCTGGTTAAACACAGAAACTTTTTCTGACATGCTGTTTGAAGGGGGGATTTGAACTGTTTTCGTGAGAACACCACATTCAAACAATAGGACTTATTCTTAGGTTTCACCTGTGAGTTTTATCTGTTGTTGATGAGACTAGGTCTTGTTCCAAAGCTTAAACTGTCTGGAACTCACTATTGTAGTTTAGACTGGGCTTGAATTTACAGTTATCCTCCTGAATTAGCCCCCTGAGTTCTGGGAGCACTGTCATGACCCACTATATTGTTGACTTATGTTGTTAGGTCAAATGGGACTATTCTTGGTTAACCAAAGCAACTTGAATCACAAACTCTGGAAGAGGCAACATACAAATCCTTCCCAAATGTGAAATAATGGCCTCCTTCAGAGAATTGTTTCACCACCATTGCTATGATAAATGGGTTGTGCCCTATGAAAAAAATCTGGTCATGTTGCTGAAATCACCTGGGACTTGAATAGAGTCACTTTTATGATAGACAGTTTATTTGACCAACACTTTGACTCACAAAAATAACCAGAAGAAGGACTGTCTGCTCTTTTCACTCCTTTACCACTTTCTTCAAAAAATGATGGACAGTGAGTGTTATAATGTCTCTAAGCAAAGAAGAGTTCAGGACATGGAAAAAAGAGAGTGGAAAGTTTCCAGTGCTTATAGTGTCTGCTTCGGCATGTACAGAATTCTGTCTGTGCTATAGGTCTTCCTCATCTGTGGAAAAGCTGGTTCCCAGAAGTAAGGGTTCAAGCGTTCGCTTTCTTTTCTACACTATCACAATGTGTCTGTGTGTGTGTGTGTGTGTGTGTGTGTGTGTGTGTGTGTGTGTGTACATGGATCTATATTATAAAACCTAAAAAGAAGCACTCATATTTGGAAAATACAATTCTCAGTAGTTTCGAACTCAACATTCACAGAGTCAGAAAATACGAATCACATCTAATGAAGCATAAAGCTCTGAGGACAAAGTAAGGAACTTTGTGTTGGGACAGCTTGGAATGAAACACTCTTATCAGCCCCTGTATAAAGTGTTCAGCTCTATTTGTAGCCCTTGATTCATCCAGATTATGCCAAAAGAATGGAAAATTAAAAATTTAATCTTTAAAAAAATCTATATCACTTCTCTAGTTAACTTCTGTTTCCCATCATTGCTTGACTAAAAGGCCAGACACTTGAGAATTCATTAGTAATAATAATCCAAAAGTTATGGAAATATATCTATGAACATCCCCATAACTTGCTAAATTAGATGCTATGAGAATCCTTATAACATGGATAACACAGAAAATTACAACCAACTGAAAAGCAGGGGCTGGCCATGTTGGGAAACCTAATTAGAGCCAGAGACAGTACTTAAGTTTGAGTAGTACCACAGGAGAATCTTTGCTCTTTCTTAAATGACACTTCTACATCTTGTATGAATGTGTATGCTGCATGTGTATGTATTACAGGTTTTTGTGCATATGTATGTTTGTATACATGTGGAAGCCAGAGATTGATGCCTAGTGCTTTCTTTACCATTGTCCACCTGACTCTGAGACATGGTTACTCACTGATCCTGTATATCCATTAGCTAGCAATGAGTCCTTGGGATCCACTCTCTAGTCCTATCCCATTACTAGAGTTATAAATGTGTGCCACCATACTTTGTTTTACATACAAACTTTGACATGGCTACTGAGGATATCAGCTCAACTCCCCTTGCCTGTATGGTATATACTTTACTCATTGAGCCATTTCCCTAGCCCCCACAATCTACCATTATATGTAGGACCTTACTATTGAATTCTGTTATTGATTTGCAAAAGCTTCAGAGTAATGACAGAGGAGATCTTTTTCCATTAAACTAAATCATAAATGTACATAATATATAAATAACCTAAAGCAATTTTTTTCTGGAAAAGTAGAGTGAGCCTATTGTGTTGATAGTGAAAGAGTTTGAGATACAGTGTACTATTACATTACAGTATTTAAGAGGTGTGATGTCACCTCCATTGAGACGTGGAAGCCTCTCACATCCCAGGACTCTGGAACTTTCTAGAGGTTCACCCCAAGCCCTACACCTGGCAGCTGCATATTTCTATTTATTCTCTTGGCCCCCTAGGCTTTTCTCCTGTCTCCCCCCATACCTGATACTGTCCCCACATTTCCCCTTCCTCCCTCTGACTCCCATGGTTATTTTTTCCCACTTCTATGTGGGATTGAAGCAACCTCACTTGGGACTTCCTCCTTGTTTAACTTCTAAGGGTCTGTGAGTTGTATCACGGGTATTCTGTACTTTTGGGCTAATATCCACTTATCAGTGAGGACACATCATGCCTGTACTTTTGACTCTGGGTTACCTCACTCTAGATATTTTTTATTTCCATCCATTTGCCTGCAAAGTTCATGATCTTAGCCAACATGTCCAACAGTGGGGAGATGGGACCTGAAGAGGCCACCTCCAGTAGTTACACAGGGTCACCAGTGGAGGGATGGGGACACCAACCCACCTTCAAATTTTTTGACCCAAAATTGTTCCTGTCTAAAAGAGATGCAGGGACAAAAATGGAGCAGAGTCTAAAGGG
>NC_045030.1:160880555-160887282 GCF_008632895.1 Mastomys coucha
AAATTGTTCCTGTCTAAAAGAGATGCAGGGACAAAAATGGAGCAGAGTCTAAAGGGATGGCTAACCAACCCAATTTGGGATTTATCCCATGGGCAGGAACCAAATCCTGACACTATTACTGATGCTATGCTGTAGTTGCAGACAGGTACCTAGTATGGGTGTCCTCTGAGAGGCTCTACCAGCAGCTGACTGAGATAGATGCAGATACTCACACCCAAGCATTGGTCTGAGGTCAGGGACCCCTATGGAAGAGTTAAAGGAAGGCTTGAAGGAGCTGAAGGGGATGGCAACCCCATAGGAAGACCAACAGTATCAACTATCCTGGACCCCTGGGAGCTTCCAGAGACTAAGCCACAAACCAAAGAGCATATTCAGGCTAGTCCAAGTCCCCTGGCACATATGTAGCAGAGGACTGCTCTGTCTAGCCTCAGTGGAGAAGATGTACCTAATCCTGTAGAGACTTGATGCTCCAGGGAAGGGGGATGCTGGGGGGGGGGGCGTTACTCTCTCAGAAGAAGAGGGGAGGGAGGATAGGATGAAGAACTCTGGGAGGGGGACAGGGAGAGGAGGCAAAAATATAAAGCATGTAATGAGAGATGTGATATGTACCAGTTAGCATCTGTTGTGTAACAGATCATTCCAATAATTGTTCCTTCTCCCATTTGTGGATTGTTAGGATGATTAAGGCCTGGCTTAGCTGAACAGATCTGATTCAAATTATAGATTGGGTTGAACTAAAGTTCAGGCTTCAGGTAACCGGATGTTTCTCCAGGATTTTATTGTGGAGTTGAGACTGTAGGAATATCAGCCTCCCTAGGAAAACATACCTTCTTACAGTCATGACAGAGTTCAACTATACACATACATTCCAACCTTCTGTGTTGAGTGTATTCACCAATGTGTCATTGGCCAAAGTAATTTACTTGATCCATGCCAAGAGCAATGGGGCATAGAAATAGCTTGTCTTTAGTGAGAAGGAAAGGATGTGTATACTTGTAAAATAATTCAACTGCTCTGAGACTAAATTATACTATAACCTGAATACTACACTATGTTTTCCATCAGGTATTTACATCCCTTATTATGCCTGCCTATCATTATTTGCATTTCTCCATTCAGAAGTGATACCATGGTTAACAGTGTTATTATCAGTGTTTTTCTTGACCCAAGGATATGATGTATTTGGCAGTTTAAAGTCTTCTTGGAAATCAGGTATGGCCACACAGGCACTAAGATTGTCATGAGCTTTATACTAGGTCTGGTTACAGATATAGTACCAAGCATATAGGGCCACATAGCAAAGCTCTGTCTCCAAAATACCCCAATACATACATACAAAAATATGTACTTAAGTACGAAAAATAAAGCTCATTTTGGTGACACTTTCTGTCTGTCTTCTTTTGGCAATCTTTTGGGGGATGGGAAAGTGTTACTTCACTTCACAGCCTGTTCAGTCACAGAAATGAACCATAGTCATCCTCACTAGGTTTGACAACTACTAGTCTTATGAAAGTCCACAGAGTGGATTTGCATCCTTACCTGGTGTCACTGATCGAACGACCACTGGCTTTTCACTCCCTGCCACGAACCCAAAACCCAGCACAGGGTCTCTCCTCATCTCCACCTTCCGTGGAGCTGGGGGAATGATTTGGCAGCTGTCAAACCGAGGGTCATCAAATGGGATTGCCTGTGTCATGTGACTGTGGAAAAAATACAGACAAGAGAAAAGAGGTATCAATGTGGCAGTTAGGCATTGAAATGAAACCTATTGTCATTGATAGAGAGTAGAAAAGATATAGAGACTTGCGATCCTCTCTTATGGTCTATATATTGCTCCTTGGGAACTCTGTAATGCCCATATTAGGGCTTTGCACTGACTGTTCATATGATGAGAAATGCTTGTCCTACAAATATTTATAGGCTACACTGTTGCCTCTGTCCAACTTTTGTTCACATATTACCATCTTATAAAAGACTACCTTAGAATACTATTTTAATTTTGATTTTTTTTTAGCCCTTTACCCCTTTTTATTTTCTCTCTCCACCAAGGCACTACTTACCTACAAATGTACTACAGAAGACACTTATTTTTATGATGATTTTTATTTTTATTGCGTTGCTTTCCATGACAGAAATGTACAGCCTTTAAGGAAAACTACTTTGTTGTCATGTTCATAGAGCTGGGAATGGAACCTGGGACCTCATACAAGCTATGTAACTGTTCTGTCATTCAGCTACAGACCTAGTCTGATGAACTTAATTATATTCACGATATGCCTCAACTACCTAGAACTATGTCTGACCTATAGCAGGTTTTCAACAGTAAACTGAATTGATAACCAGGGGTAAAAAGTTACTTCTTTGTATAATGTTATCAAATTTTAACTGAAATGCTGACCTATGGTCTCAGAAAGTAATGGACATTCATCAGGAAGTATACATGGCACTTGAGCTTATCAAAGTTAAAATAATTTTAACTTATTTAATAAGTTAAAATATTGATGGTTTTAGTGGTGGTGGCCTATCCTGATACCAAATACATTCTCCATTCTAAAAGGAACTAAGTGTTTAGGTATTGACATTTACTTTGAGAAAAAAATGATTTGAATGATTTAAATGAATTTTCTCATTAACAGAAGTTTTAGTAATAATTCAAGCTTGAATATCATATGACATTTGGGAAGTATAATTCTCTTCAGTGGTGCAAGAAATTCTAAATAAACGCAGTGACCACATGCAGAAAGAAGACATGAAAATATAAGGGAGATTTGTTAAGAAAAATTGTTTCAGTAGAAGATGTAGCGGGATGAGAGGAGAGGGATAGGAGATTAAAAAGGAGTAAGATTCATGATATAAATGTATAAAACCATCAATGATAAATAATACTTAAAAATTCAAAATGCTTTTGACTTAGAGTCACTCCACAGGTTAAGGGAACAGACCAGTCATTGTTATAACATTTGTCAACAATGAAATTAATATCAAAACCATTAGGTATCTGTATGGGACTGACCAAGGCCCTCTGCACATATGTTACAGTTGTGTAGATTGGTGTTCTCGTGGGACTCCTAACAGTGGGAACAGGAGCTGTATCTGGCTCTGTTGCCTGCCTTTGGGACCCTTTCTTCCTTTTGGGTTGCCTTGTCTAGCCTTAATAGAAGAGGAGGTGCCTATTTTTATTGCAACTTGGTATGACATGTTTGGTTCGAACCCTGAGAAGCATGCCCTTTTCTGAAGAAAAATAGAGGAGGAGTGGATGGTGGGGGTGTGAGGTGGATAAGAGGGGCTATAAGGGAGGAGGAACTGGGAGGAAATAGGGGATGGGAAACTGCAGTCAGGATGTAAGAAATGAGTGAATGAATGGATAAATGAATGAATAAATAAATAGATAAAAATGTTAAACACACACACACACAAATGAGGTATCATCCCTCAAATCCCCATTGCTGATAGGCCAGAAAATCTAGTCAAAGACCAATTCCCACAACTCCTAGCGAAGTTTTCATTCATGATGATTGTCCAAAACAGCTTTCCTTTGAGGAAGAGTAACTTAACTTTATTCTACATTTATTTAATTATCCTCTCTCTCTCTCTCTCTCTCTCTCTCTCTCTGACTGTCTCTCTTCCTATCTCCATCTCTGTGTCTCTCTCTCATGTGTGTTCATAAGCATATACCATAATGTACATATGGAGGTCAGAAGACAACTTGCAAGAATTGGTTTTCTTTTCCTACCATGTGGGTCCTAGCAATTGAACTCAGGTCATCAAACTTAGCAGCAAGCAAACATATTTATCCACTGAGATATCTCCCCAGCACTCATTTTTAACTTAAAATATTTTTCTTTAATAAGCAAACGAATATCATTTTAAATTACCTTGGATGTTGCTATTCTATATGCTGTCTGGACAATATACTGTCCAAATGTAAGAAAGAAAGTCAGGGAAAGAGGAAGCATGATGTTCTTCAGAGTTAGGGAAATTCAGCAAAAATACTATGGGATATATACATATATGTATATATGTGTGTGTGCACATGCACGCTAGGAAAACACAATTTTAAAATCTCCTTTAAACAGGATGTAACTGCTTGAGACATGGAACACGAGGAAAGAGAGAATGGATAAATATGTTGCATGCTTTTTTCTAAGGCTCATCTCTGTTATGTGATTTATCTCTTGAAAACCTTACTGTGATGGAAGCTGTTTGACCACCTTCACAAGCTCTTTTCAAAAGGCATGACATGAAAAGAAATGAATACAAGAAAGAGACAATTACAACGTGTGCTTCAGATAACAGGAAAGGAGGACACAAATGATTTTGTTGGCATCTCTTATAGTAGCCTATTGGCAATTAAATTAGAATATTTTAAACATCTGTGGCTTTATTAGATTCTTGCTGGGAAACAATAAAGTAACAGCATTTAAAGTTTCAATATATCATTCATTCAATAACTCTCATATCATTATAATTTAATAACAATATAATAATAATGACAGTTATTAAACATCAATTTCATGCTAAGTATTGTTTGTTCTAAATGATTTCCATATGTTAGTTTGTTTAATCCTTCAAGACAACTTCATAATATACTAATTTATTCATTTACTCAATTTATTAAATACCCACTGGGTTCTGCATTCTGGAAATATAAAAGGAAAGAAAGCAGGCAAAAATAAAATGTTCATACCAGGTTATGGTTAATAAGGAGAGAATTTAAACAGAGAGATTGTGCAGACAGCTACTAAATGAGGGTGCTGCAAATTGTTCTACCAAGGGCCAGGTTCAAATTTGGAGGAGGTGCTCTCAAGACATAGGGATCAAGAAGTGTAACATGCCTCATGGAAAGAAAACATGCCTAGTGATATCTAGGGGCCAGTAAGAGGTAGGTTGTGAGTTTGAAGCCATGATGGGGTAATAAAGGAATGATAGTAGAGATTCTATAGAGATGGTACAGGCTCATGTGTCTATTTGGTCTTTTGCTCTGACTAAACCAGTAACCCAATGGAAAATCTGAGTGTTAGAATTCTAACGTTTTAAAATCTATACTATCTAATGTTATAATGTTAGCATTCTAATATCTAAAGTCTGAATAGTGGCATTCAGTTACTGTGTTGATAGCAGAAAGGTTAGTAAATAAGAGCACCCATGGACCATGGCATCCCTTCTGACAGAAATTTGGGAGCTTTTTTCTTTCTTTTTCTTTCTTTCTTTCTTTCTTTCTTTCTTTCTTTCTTTCTTTCTTTCTTTCTTTTTTTTAGTTGTTGGAAGCCAACTGATGGATCAAGGGTGAACCTCTTAGTCTAGAACTTTTCTCCTGCATATACCTCTCTCCACAAGAATGGACCATGAGTACATGTCTTGATGCACCTATATCATGTCTTCTTCCTATTTTCTCAGGAAACAGGTACTGAGGTCTAGGATGGACACTGAAAACCAGCATGGTTGTTTGTAGTAAGACTTTGAAGAACCCTGGCTTTGGGTTCTAATGTCACTGAATACTAGTCATATGACCTGATTCACTACTTCATACACCATTTGAAAATTGATGACAGTAATTACAACAATGTCATAAGAAAGATGTGCATTGGGGGCTGGCGAGATGCCTCAGCAGGTAAGAGCACTGACTACTCTTCTGAAGGTCCTGAGTTCAAATCCCAGGGATCACATGGTGGCTCACAACCACCTGTAATGAGATCTGACACCTTCTTCTGGTGCATCTGAAGTCAGCTACATTGTACTTATATATAATAATAAATAAAACTTTAAAAAAGTAGATGTGCAAAGCAAACAAGGCATGTAAAGCACTTACAAAATGTTTGGCACCTAGTAAGTGTTCAGAAAATGATAGCTTTTATTTTTATCTCTAAAGATCAGTGAGTAGAAGGGAATGATTTTCCGACATGATAAAAGTATTCCATTGTAAAATTTGAAAACCAACTATGCTGGTTAGTTTTATATCAACTTGCTATAAGTTAGAGTCATTTTGGAAGAGAAAATAACAATCGAAAAATGGGTCTGTGGGCCAACCTCTGAAGTATCCAATTGATTGATGATTGGTAAAGGAGGGTCCATTCCACTGTGGATATTGCTACTCCTTGGCTGATAGTCCTAGGTGTTATGGAAAGCATTCTATGCAAAAAAGAATAATCCATGAAGCAGCATTCCTTCAATGCTTCTGCATCAGTTCTAGCCTCTAGATTTCTGCTCTGCTTGAGTTCCTATCCTAACTTTCCTCAGTGATGGGGTGTCACCCAGAAGTGTAAGAGAAAATAAAACTTTTCCTCCTCAAGTTGATTTTGATCATGGTATTTTATCACAGCAATAGAAACCTTAGCTAAGAAACCAACCTACCATTTCAAACAATTGTAGCTCAGTTCTGTGGGTAACATGTCTCATTAGTTCAGGCTTGCAATTAAAATGTTTAGATCAATTTCAATGGCAGAATAAATACAAAAAAAGACAAGATATCCAAGGCAATACTATGCTAGGGACACACACACACGAATATAGAATGAAAAGGAAAGAATAAAAAGATACCATGGAGTACAGGGATAAAGAGTGAGCTGGAGAGATGGGAGTCATAAGAAGTGTTCATTTCTGCTCCGAATCAGAGGCGAGGCAGGCAGGAGCCTCCTTTTCTTAGATACTGCCTTCCTGTGTTGGCAGTATCTTATGTGGGGCCATATAGCCACACTGCTGTCCAGATTGGTTATAAGCCCAATCAAAT
>NC_045030.1:160888268-160895655 GCF_008632895.1 Mastomys coucha
CACAATAGTGTCTAGATTTGATGACTGAATATGGGAAGGATTCCCAGGTGGAGCAGTCTCTGGATTGTTCTTCCTTCAGGCTCTGCTCCATAGTTAGTCTCTGCAACTCCTTCCCTGGGTATTTTGTTCCTCCTTTTAAGAAGGAATGAAGTATCCACACTTTGGTCTTCCTTCTTCTTGAGTTTCTTGTGGTTCGTGGATTGTACTTTGTGTATTCCTATCTTCTATGCTAATAACCACTTATCAGAGAGTGCATACCATGTTTGTTCTTTTGTGATTGGGTTACCTCACTCAGGATGATATTCTCCAGGTCCATCCATTTCCCCAAGAATTTCATAAATTCATTGTTTTTAATAGCTGAGTAGTACTCCATTGTATAGATGTACCACATTTTCTGAATCCAGTCCTCTGTTGAGGGACATCTGGGTTGTTTCCAGTTTTTGGCTATTATAAATAAGGCTGCTATGAACATAGTGGAGCATGTGTCCTTATTACATGTTGGAGCATCTTCTGGGTATATGCCCAGGAATGGTATAGCTGGGACCTCTGGTAGTACTATGTCCAATTTCAGGGGGAACCGCCAAATGGGGGATTTCATTTTTAAAAGGACTGTGTGACTCCTGTTGCCTGATTCCCCATGACAAAAGGAAAGGAGTTTCCTTGAATTTTGGAGCTTTTGCTCCTCTGTAACAGTAAAAGAATCATAAAAGTTTGCATTGACTGGTAGAAAGCACACTAAAAGAAAACCTTCTTTTCTTGGACTTGATATACTCATTAGAGTCAGCAAGATCCTCCTGTTGAAAATGTGCTGAGATGAAAGATTCTAGAAGGAAGAACCAAATTTAGAAACATCACCTTTGGTGTGAATATTAAAGTATCTGACTGTGGAAAGCCGCTTGAGCCATGCCCCAAGATGGCACTGGCTTCTGTCATCGCGTGAGTGAGTGGTCTCGTAAACAAAGCCCTTATTTGGCTAAGCTTGCTACCCTTGGTTGCTTCTGCATTTGGTGACCTATCCGCTTTTGCCACGTGGCCCATCGGGATTGGCTAAGCTTGGGAGTGCTTAACGGCCGAGGGCATTGCCCTTGGTGCTGAAGACTGTTGAAGGTTCCTGAATAAACTGCTAAAAGAAGAGCTTGTTGGTTGCGTCTTTCTTGCTGGTCGAGGTGGACGCGATATCTGACCAGGCATGTGATGGCAGGTTGGTCACCTGAGAGGTTAAGACTTGAACTGAAAAGGATATAAATAGGCATCTGTGCCTGAGTTTAGCATGATAAGGTGACTTTAGTACCAAGAAAGTCCAGTTGTCATTTCAGGAGAGCACCAGTAACCCGCATTTATATTCTGTTCCCATACCTGTCCTAGGAGCACTAGCCTAAGTGAGCAACTTTGTCTTACTTATGTCATTTACCAGGCTATGACTTGCCCACCTTCCTTTCCACTGCCTACCATTGCACTCAGTGCAATTTTTTCCATCCCTTGACCTCCATTGTCCAGTTCTGGGCTTGCCATTCTGTGCCAAGTAGGCCAGGGGACTCCAAGAGCATCCTGCTTCCCCATGGAGGCCTGAACTTGCAACATGAACTACCAGCTTGAAATAATGTTCCACCAATTCCTTGCCAGTGGGGTCTACCTAAACTGGCAGAGTTGGATTCCCTGACCTCCATTGTCTGGCGCATGGCTCCCCCTGCATTCTTATGGAGTCCTGCTGTTATCACGATCATCCAGACAACACCAGGGAAAAACAGATGGCTAAAGGATTGTGTAAGAACAGAATCAAGAGCCTGGGGAATATGGCACCACCACAACCCAGCAATCCTGCTACAGAAATCCCTGAATATCCTAACAAGCCTGAAGCACAAGAAGATGACCTTAAACCCAATCATGTAAGTATGATATAGGCCTTTAAAGAGGAAATTAACAAATCCTTTAAAGAACACAGGAAAATACATTCAAATAGTAGAGGTCTTTAAAGAGGAAATGAATAAATATAAAGAAATACATGAAAATACAATCAAACAGGTGAAGGATATGAATAAAATGATCTAGAAACTGAAAATGGAAAGAACCATTAAAGAAAATGTAAACTAAAGCAATCCTGGATATGGAAAACCTAGGAAAAAGAACAGAAACGACAGATACAATCATCACCAACAGAATATAAGAGATGGAAGAAAGAATCTCAGGCATAGAAAATATCATAGAAGAAATTGATACATCAGTCAAATTCAATGGCAAATCTAATACAAAACATCCAGGAAACAGAACACTGTGAAAAGACTAAACCTAAGATTAATAGGAGTAGAGAAAGGAGAAGGTTTCCAGATTAAAGGCCCAGAAAATATCTTCAATAAAATCATAGAAGAAAATGTCCCAATATAAAGAAAAGGATGGGTATAAACATACAATAAGCTTACAAAACACCAGAGATTGGACCAAAAGACAACCCCCTACATTACATAATAATCAAAACATTAAATGTACACAACAAAGAAAATATTGAAAGTTTTAAGGGAAAAAGGCTAAGTAACATATAAAGACAGACCTCTCAGAATTACACCCAACTTAGGGGAAACTGGGAAAGGAGAAATTTACATGTAAATAAAGAAAATATCTAAAAAAATAAAAAAAAAACTGCAAACACAGAAAAAAAAAGATAAGTTGTACACATATGTGTATCTTCATTAAATGTTGCCATTTCATTGCAAACAAACAAACATAAAAGCTAGAATGGCCTGGGCAAAACAATTACAGGCCTTAAAAGACCACAAATGTCATACACATAAATATAATAAAGGCAATATACAGTAAGCCAATAGCCAATATCAAATTTAATGGAAATTTATATCAATTCCTCTAAAATCAGGGAAAAGACAAGGCTGCCCACTCTTTCCCTATGTCTTCAATATAGTACTTGAAGTTCTAGCCAGAGCACAAAGACAACTAAAGGAGATTAAGGAGACATAAGTTGGAAAGGAAAAACTCAAAATATTGCCATTATCAGATGATATGATAATATACATAAGTGACTCAAAAATTCTACCAGAGAACTCCTACAACTTTCAGCAAAATGGCTGGATATAAAAGTAACTCAAAGGAATCAGTAGTCCACCTTTATACAAATGCTAAATGGGCTCAGAAAGAATTTAGGAAGATAACACCTTTCAAAATAGCCACAAATAATATAAAATATCTTGGTGTAACTCTAACCAAGCATGTGAAAGACCTGTATGACAAGAACTTCAAGCTTCTTAAGAAGGAATTTGAATAAGATATCAGAAGATAGAAAGATCCTCCATATTCAATGAATTGGTAGGATTAACAATAGTAAAAATGGTTATTTTATCAAAAGCAATGTGAAGATTCAAGGCAACTCCCATCAAAATTCCAACACAATTCTTTACAGATCTTGAAAGAACAATTCTCAAATGCATATGGAAAAACAAAAACCCATGAATAAAACAATCTTGTATAATAAAAGAACGTCTGGAGGTATCACTATCACTGATTTCAAGCTCTACTAAAAAGCAACAGTAATAAAAATCTACATGATATTGGTATAGAATCTAACAGGTTGATCAGTGAAATCAAATCAAAGTCCCATAATTAAAACCACACACCTACAGACACTTGATTTTTGACAAAGAAGCCAGAATTATACAATGGAAAATGGAGTACATCTTCAACAATTGGTGCTGGTATAACTGATAATCTGCAAATAGAAGAATGGAAATACATCAATATTCATCAGCCTGTACAAAACTCAAGTCAAAGTGGATCAAAGAAATCAACTTTAAACCAGATACCCTAAATTTAATAGAACAGAAAGTGGGGAATAACCTTGAACTCACTGGTACAGGAGACAACTTCTTGAACAGAAGAGCAATGGTTCAGGCACTAAGATCAACAATAAATAGGACCTCATGAAACTGAAAATCTTTTGTAAATGAAAAGATACCATCAATAGAACAAAACAGCAACCTACAGATGTGGAAAAGATCTCCACTAACCATACATCTAACGCAGGGATAATATTCAAAATATATAAAGAACTCAAGAAGTTAGATACCAAGAACACAATTGAAAAATTGGATACAGAGGTAGAGAATTCTCAAGAGAGGAATCTCTAATGGGTGAGAAACAAAAGAAAATTTCAATGTTCTTAGTCATCAGGGCAATGCAAATCAAAATGACTCTGAGATTCCACCTTATACTCATCAGAATGGCTAAGATCAGATTTTAAGGGACAGCAAATGCTGGCGGGGATGTGGAGCAAAGGGAATATTCCTACACTGCTGGCAGGAATGAAAACTTATACAAACACTCTGGAATCAGTTTGGCAGTTTCTCAGAAAAAATGGAAGAGTTCTAACTCAAGACCCAGCTATACTACTTCTGGAATGCTCCATAATCCCAGAAGGATACTTGTTCAACTATGTTCATAATAGCTTTATTCATAATATCCAGAAACCAGACAACAAAATAGATGTCCCTCAGCTGAGGAATGGATAAAGAAAATGTAGTTCATTTACCCAATGTAATACTACTTAGCTATTAAAAACAAGGATATCATGAATATTGAAGAAAAATGGATGGAATTAGAAAATATCATCCTAAGAAAGATGACCCAGTCCCAAAATGACATGCAAGGTATGTACTCATAAGTGGATATTAGCCAGAATGTACAGGATACCCATGTTACAATCCACAGGCCCAAAGTAGCTAAATAACAAAGAGGGCCCAAGTAAGGATGGTTGAATCTTTCTCAGATGAGGAAGTGGAATGGATATCAAAGGTAAATGGAGGGACAAAACAGGGCAAGAAAGGGGATGGGGAGGGGAGCAGAGTGGGTTGATCAGGTGGGAACAGAGCAATGGAGAGAGAACAGAAATTGGTGGGGACATTTCTAGGATATACCAGAGACCAGGAATGATAGGGAGGCCCCAGGGTCCTATGGGAGCACCTGAAGACTCCTAGCAGTAGGGGATATGAATCTTTTAAAAAGATTTTATTACTTTTATTTTATTTTATTTTATTTACATTCCAGTCATTGCTCCCGTCCTGGTCTACCCTTCAACAATCCTTCATCCCATTCCTTCTCTGTCCTGTCCCTCTACCCCCGACCCTCACCACCAGTCCTCTAGTCTCCCTGGGTCCTCAACTCTCAAAGCTTTGGCATGTCTTCTCACACTGAGGCCAGATCAGGCAGTCCTCTGCTATATATGTATCAGAGACCTAGGACCAGATCATGTATGCTGCCTGGTTGGTGGCTCAGTGTTTGAGAGATCGCAGGGGTCCGGGTTAGGTGAGACTGCTGATCTTCCTATGAGGTCCAACAAGCAGCTGACTGAGACAGATGCAGATACTTACACCCAACCATTGGGCTGAAGTTGGGAATCCCTGTGGGTGAATTAGGAAAAGGCTGGAAGAAGAGAGCATATAAATCTTGAAGTGGCCACTTTCTGTAGCCAGGCAGGACTCCCAGAGGAGGAATGAGGACACTAACCCACCCACAAAATCTTCAACCCAAAGTGTGTCTTGCCTACAAGATGTACAGGGACAAAGAGCAGAGATGGAAAGAATGACTAGCCAATGCCTGGCCAAAATTAAGATATACCCTGTAGGCAAGACCCAATTCCTGACAGTATTAGTGATACTCTGTTATGCTTGTAGACAAGAGCCTAGCATAACTGCCCCCTGAGATGATCCACCCAGCAGCCAATGGAAACAGACAACAGAGAACCCACAGTCAAACATTAGATTGAGCTCAGGGAATCTTGTGCAAAAGTTGGGAGAAGGACTGGAGGCCTTGGGTGGGGGGTAGAAACTCCACAAGAAGACCAACAGAGTCAACTAACCTGGACCCTTGGTGGATCTCAGAGACTGAACCACCAACCAAAGAGCACACATGGCTGAACCTAGGCAACCCACATATATGTAGCAGATGCACAGCACAGTCTTCATCCTTGTCCCCCAACATTTGGAGTGGGTGCTGTCCCTAAAGTTGTTGCCTGTCTGTAGAACTTGTTCCACTATCTGGACTGCCTTATCTGGCCTTATCTGCCTTATCTGGTAGTGGATATGTCTAGCCCTGCAAAGCCTTGATGTGTCAGGGTTAGAGGTTGGGCTTCTACCTTCTCAGAGAAGGTGGGGGGAAGACTTGTGAGAGGGGGACTGGGAGAAGAGGGGCAGTGATATGGATGTAAAGCGAATAAATAAATAAATAGAAAAAATAATTCAGTACAATAATTATATGTACATATACCAGGTTAAAAATGAGAAACAATATATGAGTAAAAGAAGAAATCACAGATTAGAAGCAAAAAGACTAGGTAAGCATACTTTGAAGGAATTTATGATAGGAGGGTTAGTAATTCCTGCTGGTGAGCATCCTAAATGTGCCTGTATGCAGAGCTAAATACTTGTGCTCCAGAGTTAAGGGGTACAACTACTTGGACATTTCTGTTTTCATGCCCTTGAGTTTTATTTCTCTTACCATGTATATGTTTTTATATTCAATTCCCATGTTTTGAGCAAACAAATCTGTGCAAGTCTCAGTCTTTGGGGATAAAAGGAGCCAAACCAAATTCCTCCACTGAAGATGAGCTAAGTTTTTAATAGAAATAACTGCACATAATGGGTTTTCACTGCACATAACAGCATGCCTCATACGTTTTGCCTTTGTGAACATGTATCTCACTGGTTCACGAGACCTTAACCTTCACTATCAGTTCCACAGGCTACTGGCAGTCAATTTCCATGATGTGTCAGGAGCATTTAAAGATTCAAAGCTTAGAAACTTACATAGTCCTTGAAAGCCAAGAGATTCCAGGATGATTAACCTTAAGATTACAAATAAAAGACTTTTGTTGGAGAGTTTCAGAATGCTTTAGAACAAGCAGGGCTTTTTTGCAATGGGGCAGACTAAATATGCAAAGTTCAGTTCATTTAAAAATAGTTTACAGATTTGATGCTGCCCTATAAGTAGATGTGAACAGCCCCCCTTTCAAAGAATACAGCAAAACAAATTCTAATTTTTATGGTATTCTAAAAGAACAATGAGTGAGAAAATTTTTCTGTGTAGTCTGTTATAAAATGACAGTTCTTAGAATGGTATGCTATTCTCAAAACAGAGAAAAGAATGCAGCCAAAAGAGCCGGGAAGTTGGCTTCATAGATAAAGTGTTTGCTATGCAAGCACAATAGCCTTATATCCCAAGTGTGCACATCAAAATATTGTTCAATGGGGTCAGGAAGACTGCTCAACAGTTAAAAGTGTTTACTCTTCTTACACAGAGCCTGAATTGGTTCTCAACAGCTACATTAGATGGTTGACAACTACATGTTCCTACAGCTCCAGAGGATCCAACACCCTCTTCTGACTTCTTT
>NC_045030.1:160895756-160900529 GCF_008632895.1 Mastomys coucha
ACGCATGCACGCATGCACGCATGCACGCACATGCACACGCACATGCATACGCATACACACACACACACACACACACACAAATACACACACACTTAAAATGGAAAACAAAGCCTTGTAGCCAGGCATAATGGCACATGCCTTTAATAATAAATGATCCACACTAGGGAAGCATAGGTAGCAAGTAGATCTCTGTAAGATCAAGCTACATAAAGAGAACCTGTCTTGAAACAAACAAACAGACAAAAACTTACAAAAATAACAGCTGTAGATGATGGCACACAACTTGTAGTCCTGGTGCTGGGGAAGCAGATACAGGAGGACCTCTGCGGTTTATAGACAATCCAATTTACCCTGTACTGAAGTTCTGGTCAGTGTATGAAACGATCTTATTTAGGAAGGTGGATAGCATCTGAGAATCATACCTGAGGTTACTCTGTGGCACCTGCATGCCACCACCTACAAAAACAATGCAGCCATGATGAAGCAGCATTGACTACAACAAAATGAAGCTTTCAGGATAAATTTAGAGATAGTCCTTGTTGAAAAAAATCAGTGCAACTTATAGCAAAAATACCTAAGGGAGTCACATGCCCAAAATCTAGTTGCTTTTAGAGCAAACCAGTAGAGTGGCTAGGGAAATTTATTGTCTTCCAATAGAAGTTGTTGGCTACCAGCCAATAACAAACTTTACAGAGTGGTCTTCTCAGAAAAGAGAGAGAGAGAGAAAGAAAGAGAGAGAGAGAGGGAGAGAGAGAGAGAGAGAGAGAGAGAGAGAGAGAGAGAGAGAGAGAGAGAGAGAGAGAGAAAGAGAGAGAGAGAGAGAGAGAGAGAGAAAGAGAGAGAGAGATTTTAATGATAAGTGAGAAACTAATTTGATTTTTTTCCACATAAATTTGGATTGTGCTAAGCATAGAGCATAGAGGGAAACAGATGTTTGGATGTAACAGTTGTCTAATTGTTTTATTGAAAATTATGCAAATAAATACAGATAGAAGCTGTAGCCTTTGAAAACGTGGAGATGGATTTCTCTAACCCACTTAAAAATCTTCCAATTGAAGCATTCCAGTGGGCTGTAGAGTCATTTGGTAAACATAGGAAAAGCCTGCATTTTCCATTTGGTTTGTGAGAACAGTTGATGGGCATCAAAGAAGCTTCCAGATGAATTCTAACCAATCCTTAGCATAGATAAGAAGGAAACGCAGCCACCAAACAAGCAGACCAGGACCACCCTTTGTCCACTTGTCTCTCAGAGTTTTCTGTGGCTCCTTTTCTTTCTCCAATGATTTGATTCAACTCAAGTAAAGAATTAAGCTGAACTCACAAGACCTTCCTTTTTTTTTTTTTTTTGCAGTAAAGTGATGAAGCATGAGACTAAAAAAAATATCGTCACTTGGCTGTCATTTAAGACATTAAGTGATTTAATGCAGCAATGATACCAAAATGATTTTAAGTGATTAAAATATCTATCACACTTTCATTTTACTTTTCTTGATTTGTTGTGTTGTTCCTGTTTCTTTAGTGTATTTGGAGGCTGAGACTTGCCACTAAGCTAAGCTCAATTTATCTTTAAAAACCGCATTTCAATATATTTTAAACATGTTTCAGAATCCTCAATATATTCATGACATTAATTAAATAATTAACTAATATAAGTGGGTGGGAAAGATGTCTCAGTGATTAAGAGTATTGGCTGCTCTTCTAGAGGATCCAGGTTTGACTCTCAGCACATAAATGGTAGCTCACAACCATTTCTAACTCTAGTTCTAGAGGATCAGCTGCCCTCTTCTGGCCTCCATGGACACTAGACATGTGCACGATGCACAGACATACATGCAAGCAGGCACTCATAAAATTATATAGATATGCATGCATATATATATATAAACAGTAGCTAAAGTTATAAATTAATATATATTCAGAGTTGTACATACTCATAATGTATTTTACCAGTAAAGGTATAAAAGCTAATTAGATAGAGATTTTGTTCTGTATACTCCAGAGCTTTCCTGACTCATAGTGTAAGCCCTAAAGTTGCCTTACATGCTCACTCTGTGCAGAGTCATCAATCTTAAAAAGATCACTATAGTGCTTGAAAGGCCCAGCTTTCACATTCCACTTTAGTGGCACTTTTAGGAACTTAAAAAATGAGGGTAGAATCTGATGGGAAATGATACATTTCCATGGCTTATCTCATCATGCCCTAGCAAGCAAAATGAAATGGAATGGCCCCAGGTTTGAGTGGCAAAGGGACAGATAGACTGATGGTTCTTACACAAGCTCTTTGCTCAGGGCTCCAACAGATTGAGCCCTTTGGGGGTTAAAAATTCCAATCACCCCAAATATTTCTGAAGTGTCAACATTTGTTGCTCACAGAGCATGAAGTGTTGCATGGCTGGACAGACTTTTTCTTCTTGATTGATTATCTCTCTTTTTTTCTCTCTCTTTTAACCTGCAGGAAAATACAGTTTTTGAACAGCAACAACAACGACAAAAAACTTGATAATAAGGAGCAAAGACTTTCTCAAGAAAAAACTTGAAACTTTTTAATAAGGAACAAAGCTTTTCTTCAACCTATTAAATAACCACTTCAGGTTCAGAAAACTGAGTTCTAGCCACATTTTACCGCAATAATAGGGGGGAGGGTTTGAAGACCAGTAGGTTTTATTCCCATACTAAGGTGTTATATTATTTCTCCTATGGTATACTTACATTCTCTGTAAAAAATGATATAATTGTTTTATACTTATGATACTGGCTCTAGCAAATACAATATAGAAAACTATGTGACATAGTAACATGTATCAATGTTAATCAGAGGTGTTTTAAAAAGTTGCCTGGTCACACTTTTATAAATTTCCCCCCAGTTTTATAATCTTTGCAGGATTTTTAAAAATTGATTCACTGATTGAGGGCCCATTTTGATAACTAGATGCTTCTAGAGGAAGAGAAAAGCAGCTGATAAGAAATCCCAAAATAAGAGTTTGAGATAATATATCTGTTTGAACTTATTTTAATTTTCTTAGCTAGGCATGGTGGCTTATGCCTGTAATCTTAGGACTTAGGAAGCTAAGGCAGAAAAAATTGCTGTGAATCTGCAGCCAACATGGAGCATAGTGAGATCATTTAAAAAAATAAACAATGGGTAGGTAAATAAAGCTATCATAAATGAATTCCCTCTTAGACTTTTCTATATTGAAAAAAATATTTCTAATCCTCATATAGGGAATTCACTATTCCTAAACTCGTTGTTATGTTACTTCCTAACATCATTGTCTTCTACTTGTGTTTCCTTTGTTGTAATTCCTGTGCTTGGGAAATTAACTTCATCCACTATTTAAGATCCATTGTTCATGTCCTTGTGTCTGTCTCTGCCCTTGAAGTTTACCCTAAAGTTAAGCTGGCTTTACCTGGATTCCCATTGGATTCAAATTTTGGGAGGTGCTAGCAGAGAAAATTTGGAGTGGAAAGACAAAGATTGGGGTATGGTACCTCTTTCCTGATCTTGATTCAGTATATTTGCTCCAACTATTTCCTTTCATTGCTTCTCTGAGGCTTCATGGTTCCAACAAGTTTCAGCAGCATTAGTTTCTGATACCCCAGAATAACTTATTAGCTGCCTTGCTGAGGCTAACACCTTTTTTTTTTTAAAGGCATTCACTGTACATCTCCCTTCCATGAAACAACTTAGTAGATCCCATAAAGCCAACTCTGCCATCTGACATAACCCAAGGGACATTTCCCTTACTCTGGCTTCTAACTCTGGCTTCTTTTCTGATTCTCATCCAACAGCAATAAATACTTTTCCCTAGAAAGTAGCACTCTCATCAAATATTCAAATAATTTATAATAAGTCAATCACATCTGTATATACAAACCAGTCAAAACCAAACAAAAACCAACCAACCAATCAACCAACCAACCAACCAACCAAATAAACAAAAAGACCCACATCCCTATAAAATATGCATCTCTTTATGGATGGGGCACTTTCATATATGGACCACAATTGTTTTTATTATTGTTTATTTTGTGTATTAATATGTACATTTGTGTGTGCATGAGATATCTATAGATGTAGAATCCAGAGGTTAATGCTGTTTTGTCTTCTAACACTTTCCACTTTATTTTTTGAGACAAGGTTTCTCTTTGGCCCATAATTCACTGATTCAGCTAGACTGGCTAATTCATAAGCTCCTAGGTTCTATTTTCCCATGCCCCAACCTACTCCCCTCCCCAACTCTTTCCCTCCATGCAAGGATTACAGTTGTGCAACACTACATCCATTTTTGCCTCTGTGTCCTGAGCATCAGAACTTAGGGTTTTATCCTTGCATGGCAAGCACTCTATCCTCTGAGCCATCTCTCCCGTCCAGACATAAGGAACTTTAAAAATCCTGAAAACATGTTTCAATACTGGCCACTTTGGAATTTGTGTCTCCCTGTCTCACTGAAATGAGAGAGATCTCTTTTTTATTTTATTGGATATTTTCTTTATTTAAATATCAAATGTTATCCACTTTCCTGGTTCCACCACCCAGGAACCTCCTATCCCACCCCTCTGCCACTGCTTCTATGAGGGCGTTCCCCCACCCACCTACTCCCAGATCCCCACTCTGGCATTCCCCTAAACTAGAGCATTGAGCCTTCACAGGACCAAAGGCCTCTCCCCTAAACTAGAGCATTGAGCCTTCACAGGACCAAAGGCCTCTCCTCCCATTGATGCCCCACAAGGCCATCCTCTGCTACATATGTGGCTGGAGCCATGGGTCCCTCC
>NC_045030.1:160900754-160904479 GCF_008632895.1 Mastomys coucha
ACTATGTGTGGTTTTTTGTGACTGGGTCACCTCACTCAGGATGATATTTTCTAATTCCATCCATTTGCCTTAGGGTTTCATGAAGTTATTGTTTTTAATAGCTGAGTAGTACTCCATTGTGTAGATGTACCACATTTTCTGCATCCATTCCTCTGTTGAGGGACATCTGGGTTCCTTCCAGCTTCTGGCTATTATAAATATGACTGCTATGAACATAGTGTTTTTATTACATGTTGGAGCATTTTCTGGATATATGCTCAGGAATGGTATAGATGGGTCTTCAGGTAGTACTATGTCCAGTTTCCTGAGGAACCACCAGACTGATTTCCAGAGTGGTTGTACCAGCAGCCTCCACCAACAGTGGAGGAGTGTTCCTCTTTTTCCACATCCTCACCAGCATCTGCTCTGATCTCTTTTTTAAATCTCAATGTAAACATTACTTTATTTCTCTCTCAAATGTTTCTCAATGAACTTTTATCATTAAAGTCAGTATTATCCACACAGAAAACTGAACAGATATGTATCTTATCGTATAGTTTACAAGTATGAGAACATCACAACATTTCAGATATGGATGACCATCATACTTTAGAAGAACTGATATTTGAAAGTTTTTGTACTATTTTCACTTGATTTGGTAGAAATTGGCTTTTCAGATTATGTTCTTATCAGTCTCTTTTTTTATAGGGGATCAAACTCATCTACTATTAATTCAACAACTATTTAATAAAAGGATTTTTTGTGTCTGGTGTCTAACATGTAGCTGCTACTTAGACAGACTAATAAGTTTATATTCTCATGCAGGGGTCAGCAAGTAAAAGCTCTTAGACAAAATCTGACCTTGAAATAAAGATTTATTGGAAAATAGATACTTGCATTTATTTGTGCATTTCAGCAGATTTCAAGCTACACTGGTAGAGCTCAGTGGTTGTAACAAAGCTTTTGTAGTCCTAGAAAACTAAAATATTCACTAACTAGGACTTTACAGGAAAAATATGACAAGCCCTACTCTGGTAGAAGGACTGAGACAATAGAAATAAACAGAACTACACCAGGAATTTTAGGAGATGTTTGGAATAGTCTTGCAATGTAGCTATCCTGACCTCAAACTTTTGATCCTCTTGCCACAGCTTCATGAGTTTTGGGATTACAAGTTATTACAACCACACCCAGATTTTGATTTAGAGAGAAACCTACATCAGTGTAGTATAGAGGAAGGAAAGTACTGTTTTAACACATGGGACTGGAGACTTCCATAGGACACAGAAGCCAAGATTAAACATTGTCAAAGACTTAGAGGAGAGACTGTCCGCGAGCAGCAAGACATCCCAAGAGAATGGCAAGAATAGAAAAGGTCCTTGAGAGAATTCTCTTCAGGCTATATATCATTTATTCATGTATCTTCTTCTTTACCCAGAGAACTCCATCCCCTCCTGCTCTTCCTCTCCTCCAGTCTTTAACATAACAGTGCTTGGAAAAGAAACTAGCCTTGATCATGTTTTTCAGGTTTCCTACTGCTCAGGCACATTTCTAGCCCTCAGGAAAGGTCGAATGGGCATCAATTTACTATTTTCTGCCTCTATGAATATAGTGCCATTCAGTTGCTGCCCTCAAAGAAATTACAGCCCAGTAGGGGGAGCCAGAGTTATCAGTATGTAAGAATAATGGGTTGAAGTCAATATGACTTATGGGGCCAATGATAACAAATGGGGTCAGGAAAAACCTGGAGATGCACATTGGAAACTATTGGATGGAGGAGGAAAGAATTATATCCTGATTCAAGAAAATAGCAAAAACAGTCATAAAGAGATAATAGAAGTGGTGTTTAGAAAACTGTCCCTTGCAAGGCTAGGAGACAAAATAGTAGCTATGATCATGTCAGAATGCTGTCTGGTATCTTCAGCATATCTTTGTGTAAGCAGAACACAGAATCACTAGACATCCCAGAGACTGAAAATTACCACTCAACTGGGATCCAGTGGAAAAGATAAAGGAAAATGATGATGATGATGATAAAACCAGAATGTTTCTCCACATTATATGAGATAAAGGTGAAGTTTTCAGAAAGTAGAGCTAATAGAGTTCTTTACTATTAACTCAAAAGCACATATTATGAATTGTTTACAATCTGAGTTATTTTTAGGAATAAAGTTCAAAGGATACAGGCTTTATAAAGAACCTAGGCCTACACATTTTTTTTCACTCATGCTTCTATCTTTAGAAAGTGAGATGCAGTAAATCAAGGATCTATTAGGGTTTATATAAAGTAACATTTAGAATAGGTCCCATTAATTCCCGATCAAATTTATCTTTCACAGGCTCAATTCTATTTGCCAATATCACTACAGAAAACCATTTCCACAATTAGTATTTTATCAACAGCTAGTTCATCTACCCTGAGAGATTTTTGCCATCATTATAGATGATGAATTTGGAGCCTGGGAAATGCTTATTGACTGTCACTTATGAATCTAATTGTAGGATCTGAAAGGGCAAGATGTTTGTCAGTTTCCCTAAAGCTGCAAAATCCCTACAGCTAGGCTGGTAATCAATTAGACTAATTGAGTTCAGTTCAATGTGTTTAAGAGATGACTTTTATGTTAATGGAACTCTAATGTGTAGGAGGCAATAATAATCAAGTCATGTCTTTGGGTTTGTTGAGACATCCAGCAAAACTGCTAGCTCTTAACCTCATCTCACACCATCAGCTTCAGAGATGTGTGATCTGGAAGTGTTGGGGTACCCCAGTGTATGGTGCTTCAGCATTCAACATAATTCAAAAAAATGACATAGGAAGGGCCTCAAAATCATAATGTACTTCTGCCCTTGTTTTCTGTTCTTCTCACTCCACCTCCACACATGTCACAGAGACTAGAATTCATCTTCCCTAAAGCTAGCCAGAGAAACCTCAAAATAGTGCACTAAACTTTTGTAACCTTTCTCTGTAAGAGGTGAGTAGGAAGAAATTCTCTGAAGAGCTGGATCCATGCTTCAGTGTTTGAGAGCACTTGTTGCTCTTGCAGAGGATCAAGGGTCAGTTCCCAGTATCCATCCACATGATGCTTTACCATTGTGGAGTTAGAGACAGATCTAACACCTCTTCTGAGCTCCACCGACGCTTGCTTTTATGTACTGCACATAGTCTGCATCCAGGCAAAGCACTCATATGCATAAAGTAAAATTAAATAAATATTTAAAAAAATGAAGAAAGTTTCCAAGCTGTCTAGTCTGACAGTAGGTCATAAAATCCTCATTCCATAAGGAGCCCTATCCTTACCCTGGTGTGAGGAATGCTATCAGAGAGAAAGGAGAGCTGGAACAATATGACTTGCTGAGTATCTTTACTTTATCCTTTGTATTAGATCACATCCCCGTTTTCTCAGCACACTTCTACAGGGCTGTTTATATCTCAGTCAACCATAGCAAAACAATAGACCACTTGCCTCAAGTCTTTGGGCACTCACTTCTGAAGTTTCCTGTGTTACATTAAAAAAAAATAGCAGATACAACAATAAAGGCTTCTGTGTTCTGTTTGGTCATCGTCGGTATAAAGTGTGTTATTTATTCAAGTATTAGTGAATAAATAACGCTTGAACTGCATTCTAGGGGAGGCTGCAGAGCATTTCACAGTTCACTATTAGAACTGGTCCTGGAGGATAAAGCAGCACAATCATGTTAGAAAGTATTCAGCTCTAAGCACAAGCTTGGATTCTTTTTTTTTTTTT
>NC_045030.1:160905622-160908109 GCF_008632895.1 Mastomys coucha
GAAGTGCATAGGAAGAAACCGGAGGATTTGGCGAGTCCTGCTTCATTCAATCAGCAAATACTCTTTGTTTTAGTAGTGAATAATCATGAAGAGTAGACAGGTGAGGATTTTTTACTATGATTAATTTCACACTACCAAGCTCCATTTCAAAATAAAAGCAGTGCAGTAGTTCAAGTTCAACAATAATGTTTACCTTCGTGCTGTCTGTTTTAAAATACTTCATTTTCTAGCTACAGCTTATCAGATAGCAGAAGTCATGCTTAAATTATTTATTAACTCAATCCAGCATTCTGCAGCAGTCATACTTTAAATTTTTTAAACAGATGTACTTGTTTTTATTTTATGTGTATGGGTGTTTTGCCTGAATGTATGTCTGTGTATCATGCGTATCCAGTACTCTTGGAAGCTATAGAGGGTGTCACAGCCCCTGAAACTGGAGTTAGAGTTGGTTGTTATCAGTTGTGAGGGGGTCTGGGTCCTTTGCAAGAATCAGTGTTTTTAATATGCATTCTGGAAATTTCTGTGCAGAGTTCAGTGACCCATTTTGAAAAATACTAGTCCAGTGGAAATCATCCGGGCAAGGAACTCAGCAGGTGAACCAGATGATCGGTGCCCATATATGTTGTAATTTTCAGTTATTCTCACTACACAGCTGGCAAGAGACCTGGCCTTTGTTGTATCATCTTAATTTCCTGGGAACTTTCAGGAGACTCTGAGTTGACATCTCAAAGTCTTTACAGGGCTGAAACAGCAATTTCTTTTGATAAACAGCTTGATGAATTCACATTAGCATGCATCAAGCCCGTTGGAAAGCATATAGATTAGAGATTAAAGGCACATTTTGCACCATTCCTGCGCTGCTGTGCTCAGAGCTGATGGTGCCCAGACAAAGAAGACAGCTCTCCATTGTCTACATTTACTTTGCTGTGCCTCCTCTCTCACAGGCAAGGGCTGAGACCTGAGACAATTTCTTCCTGAACACCCTGGAATTCAGACCAATGTTACTAGTTATTTCTTTTAATGGACTCTTAAGTATAACAATTTGTGTTTTGATTTACTAAGAGACCTTTAAGGAAAATTTTACTTCATTTTATATTGTTAGAGTCATTCAGATAAGCTCAAAATAGTTCAAACTTTCAGAGGCTATGAATGCTTAATAGCATATTGAAATTTTTAAAGCGCTCAATTATTTTTGCAGAATAATTAACATGTGTCACCAGTATCCATTTTACTCGATGCAGATTTCGTATGAACATAATTGATGTTTAACAAAATATGGAACATAGGCATTTTCCCGTGACATATATTTAGCAATTTTATGGATGTCTAATTAGCTTGTCACAATAGTACTCATTTAATTCAATTTAAGGGCTGAAAACTACTTTCAACTTTTATTAGTATGACACTTATTTTCTGGGCCATATAATCCATGGGAGAAACAAACTAAAGACTCAAAATAAAAATGTAGAGAGATTTTGCCTGCTCCATCTTCACTCCTTTCTCTCTCTTATTTGCCAATGTGTCACCAGGGCCTCCTATATTTTAGGCAAGTGCTCTACCACTGAGCTATATATATTTACAATACATACCTCTTCATTTTTTAAAAAAAGAGTTTTACAATTTTATTCCTATTAACCTCTCCATGCATTTTTCATTTTCATCAACTATTTACATTTATTGAGGTTTGGGTCTAGCTTAGCATGCATAAGACTCTCGTTTCAGTCTCCAGTATAACAACCACAATAGCAACAACAACAACAACAACAACAACAACAAGTATTTACTTTATGTAACCTTAAGGTCCAATTTTCTTAACCATGTACTGAGGTCCTGAAGAAAGAAATCATTGGCCTAATGTAGCAGCTCCTATGAACAACAAGACGTGCTGTCATTTATACTTAAATGGATACATTATTTCATCTTTAAAGTGAACCTGCTGAGTTAGTATTATTCTGGCTGTCATTTGTAATAGAAAGCACAGTGGAATGGAGAAACATAACTGGACATTGGAAAGCTTTACATGACAGTAAAAGGAGCCCCTACAAACCACTACATGATGGAATAAGATGTTCTTTCAAAGAACTTGATAAACAGTAAAATGGAAGAAAAGTGCTTCAGAAACAGGCTGGAGATACAGTTTACTTGGTAGAGAGATAGCATAATGTGTAGGAAACTCTGAGATTGATTTTCCAGCATTACATAAAATGGGCATGGTGATCCCTACCTGGGATGCCAGCACTTGTATGGTGGGGACAGTAGGATCAGCGATTCAAGGTCATTGTCAGTTATCATAGTGAGTTTCAGGGCAGCCTCTGTTATATGAGATCTGGCCTTAAAACAAGGCAGGGGAAGATAGCTCATCAGTTAAGAGCATAATCATCTCTTGCAGAGGGCCTGAGTTAATTTTCTATATCCACATTGGGCAGCACATAGTTGTCTGAAACTGCAGCTCCAGGGGATATAATACCGACATAACACCCAGTCTGG
>NC_045030.1:160909171-160931145 GCF_008632895.1 Mastomys coucha
GGAGACTGAGTATACCTTCCCACTTGCTGAGAAGGTCAAGGCCTTCCTGGCTGATCCATCTGCATTTGTGGCTGCTGCCCCTGCTGCTTCGGCCACCACTGCTGCCCCTGCTGCGGCTGCAGCCCCAGCCAAAGCTGAAGCAAAGGAAGAGTCGGAGGAATCAGATGAGGATATGGGATTTGGTCTCTTCGACTACTCCCTCAAAGTAACCAAGTCAGCCTGCTTGATTTGAGAAAGATGGAAATAAAGGCTTACTTCTCTTAAAAAAAAAAAAAGCATAAACATAATTCAAATGAAGAGAAAGAATACATTGTTGTTTTAAATAGGAATAACTAGGCTGGAGGTGTTGCAGAGTCTTTCTGTAGCATATTTGAGTCCTGGGTTTCATTTCTAGCCCAATAAAGTATGCTTAGCTGAATAGATATTTTGAAATGAGTTATACAGACTACATACAAAGTTATATGTTACATGTGAAAAAATTAAGCTGTGAAATAACTAGAAAAATATGGAAGATTATATTCTAGATATTATGCATTTTAATTTCCTACTAAAGTCATTAGAAAGCTTGAAGGAAATGACATCTAAAAATCTTCCAAGAAGATTTCCAAGAAGTCTAGCCAAAAAGAAAAGTGTGAGAATATGAGAAAAAAAGAAAGGAAATGATCCAGTATACAGTTAACAAGAATTTCATAAATAGAAGAAAACAGAATAAGCAAAAGGGGAAGGAGCAGGGGTTTTATTGTTCCTTTTTGGTTTTATTTTGCTTTGTTTTGTTTTAATGACTCTAACATGTCTGAGCTGGATGATCTGAGAATCCAGCTTGAGAGCTCTGAGATTGACAACAAAGGCACCTTCAGTGCTAGATGCCTCATGATGAACTTCTAATTTCTCATAGATAAAGAAATTATCTCTAGTTGAAATTTTGGGGTCGTTTACTTATACTATCATATGATCTGCAAATAGTGATATAGTAAAAATGGCCATCCTACCAAAGGCAATCTATAGATTCAATGCAATCCCCATCAAAATCCCAACACAATTCTTCAAAGACATGGAAAGAACAATTTTTAAATTCATCTGCAAAGGCAAAAACCTCAGAATAGAGAAAACAACCCATAACAATAAAAAATCAGCTGGGGGAATCACCATCCCTGACCTCAAGCTTTACTACAGAGCAATAGTGATAAAAACTGCATGGTATTGGTACAAAGACAGACATGTTGATCAGTGGAATAGACTTGAAGACCCAGAAATAAAACCACACACTTATAGTCACTTGATCTTTGACAAAGATGCCAAAATATATCGTGGAAAAAAGAAAGGATCTTCAACAAATGGTGCTGCTATAACTGGTGGTCTGTATGTAGAAGGATGAAAATAGATCCATATTTGTCACCTTGCACAAAGCTCAAGTCCAAGTGGATCAATGACCTCAACACAAGACCAGATACACTCGATCTAATAGAAGAGAAAGTGGGAAGAGTCTTGAACTCACTAGCACAGGGGGGATTTTCCTAAACAGAACTCCAATGGCTCATGCTCTAAGATCAAGAATTGGTAAATGGCACCTCATGAAACTGGAAAGCTTCTGTAAAGGCAAAGAACATAGTAAATAAGACAAATCGGGAATCTATAGATTGGGAAAAAAAATCTTCATTAACCCTAATCTGATAGAGGGCTACTACCCAAAATACATGAAGAACTCAAGCAGTTAATCACCAAAAAACCAAACAATCCAATCCAATCAAAAAATGGAGTATAGGACTAAACCAAGAATTCACAACTGAGGAATCTCTAATGGCTCAGAATCACCTAAAGAAATGTTCAAAGTCCTTAGTCTTTAGTGATCAGAGAAATGTAAATCAAAACGACCCTGAGATTCCACCTTACACCAATCAGAATGACTAAGAACAAAACCTTAGGTGACAACACATGTTGGAGAGGATGTGGAGAAAGAATACCACTCCTCCATTGGTGGTGGGATTACAAACTGGTACAACCACTCTGGAAATCAATCTGGAGCTTCCTCAGAAAATTTGAAATAGATCTACATGAAGACCTAGCTATAGCACTCTTGGGAATATACCCAGTAGATGCCCTACCATGCCATAGGGGCACAAGTTCCCTTATGTTCGTAGCAGCCTTATTTGTGATAGCCAGAAGCTGGAAAAAACCTAGATGTCTCATGACAGAATAATGGATACAGAAAATGTGGTTCATTTACACAATAGAATACCACTCAGCTATTAAGAATGAGGACATTCTGAGTTTTGCAGGCAAATGGATGGAACTAGAAAATATCATCCTGAGTGAGGTAACTCAGACCCAAAAGGACTTGCATGATATGTACTCACTAATAAGTGGATATTAGCCAAAAAAATACAGAATTCCCCATATTTCAGTCAACAGAACTCAAAAAGGTCAACAAGCTGAATCGCCCAAGTGAGAATGCCTCAGTCCCACTTGAGGGAGAGAAGAAAGCAATCACAAGTTGGGAGGGAGGGAGCGACCTGGGAGGGAAAGTAGATGGGGTTGGTGGGGAGAGAGGGGAACCTGATCTGGTATTGGGTGAGGGAAAAGGACTGAAGTTTTGAGAGACAGCAGAAAGAATGGAAACAGGCAACCTCAGGAGGTAGGAGGTTGGGGGGACCCTCTATAATGCACCAGAGACCTGGGAGGTGAGAGACTCTCAGGACTCAAAGGGAGGGACCTTAGATAAGACTGGGCATCCAAATGAGGGGAGGAGCATTTTGTAGTCACAATTCTGACCCGTAATTTTTCTTGTCTGAAAGAATTACAGGGATGGAAATGGAGAGGAGCCTGAGGAAAAGGAGGTCCAACAACAGGCCCAAAGAGGGATCCAGCTCAAGGGGAGGTCCCTAGGCCTGACACTATCATGGAGGCTATGGAGGGCTCACAAAAAGAGGCCTAGCATGACTGTCCTCCAAAAGACCCAACAAGCAGCTGAAGGAGTCAGATGCAGATATTTGTATCCAACCAATGGACAGAAGCAGCTGACCCCTGTTGTTGAATTAGGGAAGGCTGAAAGAAGCTGAGGAGAAGGGTGATCCTGTTGAAGGACCAGTAGTCTCACTTAATCTGGACCCCTGAGATCCCTCAAACACTGGACCACCAAACAGGCAGTATACACCAGCTGATATGAGACCATCAACACACATACAGTAGAGGACTGCTGGGTCTGTGTTCATTCAGAGATGATGCACCTAATCCACAAGAGACCAGAGGCCCCAGGGAGTATAGAGGTCAGGTGGGTGGGGACATCCATGTGGAGACAGGGGCTGGGGAGGAGGTATGGAATGTGGTGCAGTAGGAAGGTGGACAAGGGGATATAAAATATGGAGTGTAAACTAACTAACTAACTAACTAAAGTAATTAATTAATTAAAAATTATTTCTAAAGGTATGGAAAGAAATGGAAAAAGTGATTACCCTTAAAGGTATATATAAAAAAGATACATCATCAAGGCAGGGAAGAGAAAATCCCATCATCATCTTACTGCAGGCCCCAGATGTCCAAATACAATGTAGCTTGCCTAGAAGCTGCTAGAAACACAGGCAAAGAAGTTCATGTCTATAATCAACAGTATCTTGTAGGCTGAATTGGAAAGGATGTCCAGTTTGAGATCAGCCTGGGTTACATAGTATAGACCTTGTCTCAAGAGCTTAAAAAGAAAACACACAAGCAAATAAAATCAACTTCTACAGGACATTCATTTTTAATCCACAATTCTATGTGAAGAGGGCAGAATAAAAACATTTCTAGATATGCAGTGATTTGGAAAGGTTTCTGCTTGAAATGTCTTTTTCAAGTGGGTTCCAAAGGATATGCTCCAGACAAATGAAGAGAGAAAATATGGGATCAAGGAAACAAAGGACCCAGCACAGTGTGGCAGGATAGCAGTTTAGACTGAGGAAGCCATCAACTCAGCTTAGAGCATGAAGAAGAATGGAGGACTCAAGTGCCTGGGATAGACAATGCTTCCAAAGATTAGACTTCTCCCTGAGAAGGAGAGCACATTTAAGAAAGGTAGGCGTGGGGTTGGGTGAAAAGCAGCAGTTATTAGAAAAACAAACAAACAAACAAACAAACAGAATATCCTTTACATTAGCAAAAATACAACCAGCCATCAAAAAACAAAACAAAACAAAACAAAAAAAAAACACACCACACTATCCAATGAACATTTAATATTTAGAACGAACTTCCAGGTAAGGCACAAAACACATAGTGATAGTTACAGTGTGGTATCAAATATTCCCAATCTTTCTATTACTAAAAACAAAATATGGGAACTAAAATGTGGAACTGGAAAGGGTAAAGATATGTTGTCATTTTACAAAGAGGCCCTGAGAATCAGGAAATTTTGTTCTCAAAGAAGGGAAAAAGAAAGAAAACTGCAATCTACTCTTCTAAATCACACAATAATTGGCGAGTATAGAAGCACACCAGGGAGGAGTGAGATCATCTTTTCTTGACCCCATCACATGAATAATGGGCAACACTTCTACAACCAAAGACTGGGTGTTAAGAAGAAAGCATACTGGGTTTAATTAATGAAAGCTGTGTGTGACACAGGAGTCTTCAGCAGGTACCACTCAGAATATTTGGAAGAGCTTTCTGTTTTCAGGCTCATGTTGGACTGCCATGCAGAAATGGAAGTATATGGAAGTGTAGGACCAAATACTGATGGACTACTTGGGAAAACCTAGCATTTAAATTCTTGGTTTCTGCATGGCATTCGTTTCTCTCTGGCATGGGACAAAATTTAACTGTAATAAGCAGTTTCACAGAAAGTTTGAAGGGTTACTTTCTGCATGGAAATTTCCATACAATCTAAAGCATCCACATTCAAATTCACTTGACAACTTGTACAAACAATGGCTAAATCACCGAGTCATATTTGTGTACTAAGGCTGATTTCTTGATTGATCACAGTGTAAATGTTTCCATGATATTTGAACACCATGTACCATCTAGTTGTTTGGCTTTTAATTCATCTTTTAGCCTATTACCATTTTATTTTATATTGAAAATACTTATAAGGAAGACGTATATGATCACACACTTAAAATGAAACCTGTTGACCTAGAACTCACTATGTAGACAAGGCTAGCCTCAAACTCATTCATAGAGAACCCCTGTCTCTGCCTCCAAAGTGCTAGGATTGAAGATGTGAAGCATCATGCCTGGTTCATATGTATTCTATTATCCTCCCCACCCTTCTCTCTTTAAGCCCCTTTTACTGATTTCTCTATTTTCCTGACATCTATCCACAGTACTTCCCTCAACCACATACATATATGCATTAGAAGATCATATCTACATGAGAGAGAGGGAGGGCCAGAGAGAGAGAGAGAGAGAGAGAGAGAGAGAGAGAGAGAGAGAGAGAGAGAGAGAGAGAGAGAGAGAAAGAAAGTGCCATTTTGTCATTTTGAGACAGTGTTACTACATATTATATAAAGTACGTTTCAGGTCCATTCATTTTCCTGCATGTTTCATTATTTCATTTTTTTATTCATAGCTGAATAAAAATTCTACTGTTATATGTACCATATTTTTATTATCCACTCATCTACTGAGGGGCATCTGGGCTGAATCCATTTCCTTGCTTTGTGAATAGAGAGTAGCAATAAATATGAACATGCAAGTATCTCTGCATTAGGAAATACAGTCCTATTGGTATATGCCCAGGAGTGGTAAAGCTGAGTCACAGAATACATGTAACATGAAAGTGGAACTGGGGATTCTGGGGGTAGATGGTAAGAAGCAGGGAAGAATGGATAGACAGACAGCTGGGTGGGGGAGAAGGCCAACTCAAACTAAGAATGTATGAAAATGCCATAAGGAAATCTGCTACCTCATATGCTAATTTACAATAAAATAAAGTGAAAAGTACTGTTTTTATTTGTTTGTTTGTTTTGCTAAGCATATTTTAGTCCCCTGCGGTAAACTGGCAGATGACATGATGTAAACAGATGTTTGCCTGTTTGTTGTACACGTAGGAGAACTTGTAACAAGAAAAAATATTTGCTTGGGTTAGGAAGACTGCGGCTGTTTTCCGTTGACTACCATCCAGTTGGATAATGTCTAAAGGAGGCTGTCCATTTCATAGGTTACAAGAGAAAGATGAACTTGCTTTTCAGTTTTAAGAATACCATTATGGGGGCAACATAGTAAATTAGAATCCTCAGATGTGTTAGGTAGCTCCCGTTCCTTATTTGTCTCGGTAGAATTCATTACTCTTTATAAGGAAGATATTAGGTTGAATGTGATAGTGCATGGCTATAATCCCAGATCTGGGGAAGCTCAGCTCTACTCTCTCGGCTTCAAATTTGACATTTACTCCCAACTAGCTAAAAAATAGAAAGTGTGGATAGATAAACCAAAAGCTAACAATACTAGAGAACTGTCCGTTAAGTATACAGTTTCTAAGGCAACATCCTGCTAATTTGGATTCAGTGGGGCTGGCATTCAGATGGGAAGGTAGGGATTTATTTAAACTACTCATGTAAGCACACATTTTAAAAAGTTTTTATTAGGATATAGCAAGTATCCAAATAATAGGTTTCAACAACACTTTTCATAAATGTATAAAATCTATTTTGATTCCATTAACCACCTCTTATTCTTTCATGTATCTTCCTTGCTCCTGTTGATATTCTTTTTTTCCCCACCTAATCCCCCTTCTAATGTTCTAATAAGTTTTTTTTTCCTCTTTGGTATTTTGAAGCAGGAATTTCTAGGATAGCAGGAGACTCATATTTTCACCCTCAGAAAATCTGCAAACACTGTTTTGCAGTTACTTAATGAGCGAGTATTATATGATAAAGCTGGGTACATTTTAGGATACCACTGCTTAAACACAAGTCTACAGCAAACCACTGAAATTTTGAAATATACTGATCCTGGGTCCAGCATTAGGCAGCCTAGCACCAGGATTAAATATTAATTAATATTTACAATAATCTGTAGCTAGACAGGACATAGAAGAGAACATACTACTATTATTCTGCTAAGTAGACATACTATTATTCCTAACCCTAATATAATCCTAATGACTTATTATTACATTCATAGATTAATGCACTTCTCAACCATTACCAAAGGGGTATCCATTTCAGGTGGACGGTGATGAACAAAGAGATTCATGTTTGGCCAAGGAACAGAGAATAAGAGACTATGGAATCCTTTACTTTAAATGGAACATCTAGATCATAACCCCTCCTTCTAAAATTCAGGTTTTTTTAATAAGGGTAGAAAGGGGGTGTAGCACAGGAAATACTATAAGAGCCAGAGATGGTCGATGACTACAAGGAAGTAATATCTTCAGACACAAAAGAGCAACTGTCCATATGAACTCATAGCCATGATGACAGCATGCACAAGACAAGGGCAAGCTCAAGCCCAAACAAACCCTAGCATGGAGAGTGTAGATAGACATGAATCCTTACCGCTAGGTGAGGAAGTACTGACAATTTATAGCTTCTGGGAGAGGGAAAGCCAGTTTTCCTAAGAACATCACCCATGGTAAATGTACCACACTCCAGTGGAAAAACACAGATCCCAAAACTATATAGACAGCATAAACTAGACTTCATGGATGTAAACAAACAAAACCAGGAAAAGGAAATGCAAAGTTGGGTAGGTAATGGGGATGAATCTTATGTCCTCTGAGGGAGGGTGTGTCTATGAGAAAAACATTCTAAAATAAGTAATAAAGAGAAAAAAACCTCTTTGGTTGGTGGTTTAGTCTCTGGGAGCTCTGGAGGTACTGGTTAGTTTATATTGTTCTTCCTCTTATGGGGCTGGAAACTCTTCAGCTCCTTGGGTCCTTTCTCTAGTTCCTCTATTGGGGACCCTGTGCTCAATCTAATGGTTGGCTGTGACCCTCCACCTCTTTATTTGTCAGGTACTAGTAGGGCCTCTCAGGAGACAGCTATATCAGGCTCCTGTCAGCAATCATTTGTTGGCATCCACAATAGTGTCTGGGTTTGTTGACTGTATATGGTATGGATCCCCAGGTGGGGCAGTTCTGGATGGTCATTCTTTCAGTCTCTACTCCATACTTTGTCTCTGTAACTCCTTCCATGGGTATTTTGTTCCCCCTTCTAAGAAGGACTGAATTATCCAACCTTTGGTCTTCCCTGTTCCTGAGTTTCATGTGGTTCGTGAATTGTATCTTGGGTATTCCCAGCTTATGGGCTAATATCCACTTATCAGTGAGTGCATACCATGTGTGTTCTTTTGTCATTGGGTTACCTTACTCAGGATGATATTTTCTAGTTCCATCCATTGCCTACGAATTTCATGAAGTCATTGTTTTAATAGCTGAGTAGTACAAAGAGTACACATGGTGGGACTCATGGCTCCAGCTTTGTATGTAGCAGAGGTTGGCCTTGTTGGTCATCAGTGTGAGGAGAGGGCCTTGGTCCTGTGAAATCTCTATGTCCCAGTGTAGGGAAATGCCAGGGCCAGTAAGTGGGAGATGGTGGGTTGATGAACAGAGGGAGGGAATAGGGGGTTTTCAGAGGGGAAACCAGGAAAGGGGATAACATTTGAAATGTAAATAAAGAAAATACCGAATAAAAAAATAAATAAGAAGCAGGGCAGTGGTGGCACATGCCTTTAATCCCAGCACTTTGGAGGCAGAGGCAGGCAGATTTCTGCGTTCGAGGCCAGCCTGGTCTACAGAGTGAGTTCCAGGACAGCCGGAGCTATACAGAGAAACCCTGTCTCAAAAACAAAAAAACAAACAAACAAACAAAAAAAAAAGAAAGAAAAGAAAAGAAAAGAAAAGAAAAAAAAACCCAAAACCAAAAATCCTTAAAGATGCAAAAATTAACCAACCAACCAAGCAACCAATCAGTCTTCCACAGGAGATATGGTCAGTAGTAAACCACGCACTTAGCAAATATGAGTTCTTGGGTCCAACTCCTAGGAAACTAATGGTGATACCCAAACTTCATTTAGAAATGAAACATGACTAGATTTGGACAGTGAACTGTGGTTTACTGACCTCAGATTTATACAGGAAGCCATGATAGGTCATGCTTTTCCAAATGATCATTAAGGAGATATTTAACATTAATTCTTGTCCATTTGCTCCAAGTTGGACAGACCCTTTCTTTTACTCGATTCTCAAAGCCCTATCATGAGCACAGATGTTCCAGGGAGATTAAACCATTGCAATTTCCTCCCAGTGTTTAGAACTAAAAAGGTCAGTGGATGAAATACAGCTGAATTATAGTTTTTCTTTAATATTTTTCCTGACCAATAAATCAATGACCATTGCAGTTGCTTTAATACTACTAGAATACTACTAGAGCACGCACTCTTAGGGGTTAAATAAAGTATGTCTCTCTTTTTTCCTCAATCCCTGGGAGTGTATGACTTCTAGCTGGTAGGTAAAATTCCTCAGTAAATACAAGAGCAATTCAGTCAAACTTCCTTAGTCCAGAAGTAAAATTCAATTTGACAATATTTCATGGGTCGTGACAGAGAGTCCCAGAGATGTTCTGCCCCACATGAATACATTTTAGATCCATTTCAAGTTGGAGAAGTCATCTTTGCCTTATCTAGCTAGAAGAAACAGACTTTGAATCAGGGCTAAAAACACTCACAAGGCTCATTTGGGGCTTTAGATTTTCACACAAAAATAATGGGTCTTTTCAATCAGTATGGGAAAGGCTATCCTAAAAGCTTCTCAAAACATTTTATTGCAAAAATCTAAGTGTAATATTGATAATTAGCATGTTTTCAAGATTGGGAAAAGGCTAGCATATTAAAAGCTCCATTTATTTTTCATTTCCTGAAATTACCTTTTTTTCCCTGAAATTGAAAGAAAAGAAAAAATATCTTCAACAGGGCTTAAGCTCTTGGAAATTAATAGCTTGTTTGTACCCCAATGGCAAATACCAGCTGAAAGTTCATCCTACTTAGGCACAGGCACACTTCGTTATTTGATTATAGATAGTCTCATAGGATAATTATGCAAAGCAAACTTTTGTTTGGTTTCAAGTTAAGACCTGAGAAGTGTGGATTCACTAGGTGGAATGAATAAACTGATGAATTCTTGCTAGGGAGCAGTGTGCACCATTAATCATCACAATGAAATGGGAGTGGAGGGCAAAAGGAATTAAGAAGAAAATGTTCAGTACAAACATCTGGAAATAAATCTTACCCTTCTTTCCTGAAAAGGGATGTCTTGCAATGTTATGCCTATAAGCGCTGTTTTATGGGCATTATAAAACCACACACAATTAAGAAGCAAATTAGGCGTGGAAAGGTCACAACTCATAGTCATGCATCAGTAGGCACAGAATTCTATATGAAAAGTGTCTGAAAACAGGGGTTATTCAATGTTTACGCCAGTAGTTCTCAATATGAAGGTTGTGATCCCTTTGGCAAACCTGTATCTCCAAAATTATTTACACTACAATTATGAAGTGGCAAGGAAAATAATTTTGTCATCGAGGATCATCACAATGTTAGGAAAGTTGAGAAACACTGGTTTAAGCACATTTCTCTCCTCCAGGCATGAAATGTAGGGTGTTGGAGGTAATTAAACAAGTGCCAATCATTTTCATCATACCTATGATACGTGAAAAGATAAGCCCTTTCTCTGTATGACTATTATTGCTAAACAGAATATAACACCTTTGCTATTTAATTTTCGATATATTAAAAACCTAAGATAATTCACACCTACAAGTGGTTTCTCTCCCCACATACTTTTCATTGAATTCCTGAGAATTTGTTAAGAAATGATTGAATAAACAGTGGCTTGATCTTTGGGGAAAAACAGGACAACATCTCTATCTCCTGAATGTTCACTCAAAATGCCTAGTTTTAGCCTAAAACAGTCAAGTTAGGTAATAGGTTAATTTAAAATAAATTGGAGTTTTTCTAAGGTTCTAAGAATCAAACCTATCCAAATATTTGTGCCCTTAAAATAGTACATTACAAAATCAATCTTAAGTTACTCAGAAAATAATCCAAGCTATTTCAGTCTGTTTCAACCAAATATTTAGATGGTATTGGCTTAGAAACCCTTTATCCTAAAAAAGTTGAGAATGAATAATGAATCTCAAACATCCTGAGACAATTCATAAGAGAATATATGCTGTTGTCAGGATGTTTTATTAATGTGTGCATCTCCTTTAAAGTGAATGTACATGTGGGCCAAAGAAATGGTTCAGTTGGTAAAAGTGCTCACCATGCAAACATGACAACCTGAGTTCAGCTCCCTGGGACTCTTTAAATCTTGATATGGTGGGAACATCTTTAATCCCATCACTCCTAGAATGAGATGGGAGGTGGAGGCAGGAGAACCACCTGGAATCTTGTGGGCCAGCTAGCTTACAATACTCAGTACAGAAGCAGAAACAAGAAAGAACCTTCCAAAAACATGGAAGGCAAGAACCAACTCTAAAACTTACCGTCTGACCTCCAAACACATTTGTTTCCCCAACCCTCAAGTGCATGTGTATGTATAAACAAGGCTGCACATATGCACATTTGAAATAGGTAGGAAAAAATTAAATTAAGAAATATTTGAGATATACTGCCAAAGTACTGTTATTTTGAGCAAATTGCCATGAGCTGTGGAGTGGTCTATTTCATTGTGAATTCAGTAGAGTGAATTGGAAATATATGGGCTTGTTTTTACTGCATAATATCATCTGGATTGCTCTTAGTGGGAAAGAAGACAAAGTGAAATGTGGAGTATGGCTGCAAAAGCTTGTGTTCTGTATGAATAGGGTCAATATTTTGAAAATATCCCTTAAATCGTTGTCAAGGATGCCAACACAACTGATTTACTGATTTCTGCAGTGAATAGAAAAATTCTTTTGTTTCTTTCCTCCGTCCCTTCTTCCCTTCCTTCTTATCTCTTATTTATTTATTTATTTATTTATTTATTTATTTATTTATTTTCTAGTTTTGTGATCAGGAGATTGAAACCACGTATGTTGTGTCAGTACTCTCCCACTGTGCTACAGTGACCCACTTTTGACTTTCTTTTCCTTTTGGAACCTTCTGTAGCCCAGGCAAACTTATAGCTTACAGTCCTCTTGCCTCTTCTACGTAATTGGAATTTCAGTCTGGTGCCACCAGGATCAGATACTAATTTTCCTATCTGATAGTCACAGTCAGAGACCATACTCCCTAGTCATTGAGGATTGCACTGTGGGTTGTGCTATAGATTCTCACTTTATGGGCCCTAAAGCAGTGGTTCTCAACCCATGGGTCATGGTCCCTTTGGGGGTAGAATGAGAAACAGGGTCACATAGCAAATACCTGGCATATAAGATATTTACATTATGAGTCATAACAGTAGCAAAATTAGAGTTATGAAGTAATAAATAATTTTATAGTTTGAGGTCACCATAACATGAGGAATTGTATTAAAGGTTTCCGGCATTAGGAATGTTGAGAATCACTGCCCTAAAGGAAGGAAATTCTGGGACCTGGTACTTTACACTTCATGAAGATACCTCTATCATTTGAGCTACCTAAGTCTTTTACCCTCCTTTGAACACATAATCATTTCATATATCAAGTAAGAAATAAAAAATCACTAATCTTGGTGATTATTCAGTAATACAGAGTTACTATATTACCCAAAAATTCTATTCCTAGGTGTCTTCTAAACAAAAACAAAGATGAGCATTTGAAACAAAAATGTACATGAACAGTAACAGCAAAACTATTCATATGATCCAAAGGGTGGAAACAGCCCAACTATCAATCAGTTGATGGAAGTATATACAAAATTAACACACACATATATACACCCATGTTTCCACACAATTAAGGCATAAAAATGAATGAAGTGTTGCCACATCCTACAACATGGATGGATTTTGACAAGAAGATACTAAGTGAAGGAAGTCAGTCCCAACAGGTCACTTATTCTGTGATTCACATATATGAAATAATCAGAAACAGTAACTCTGTAGCTACAGAAAGGAGATTTAGTTATTACCAGAGGATATGGGATGGGCATCTGGGGTTTGATTTCTGGGGTATTAAACGTGTTTTAGAGATATTTAGTGGTGACACATATAAAACATTAGGCTATGTTAAATGTCACTAATGCTAAATTTTAAGATATGCATATTATACCACAATGAAAAATGAATTGAAGTATCTCCTTTTGATGAGCCTTCTGTCTTAATCAGAGTTTCTATTCCTGCACAAAACATTATGACCAAGAAGCAAGTTGGGGAGGAAAGGGTTTATTTAGCTTATACTTCCATATTGCTGTTCATCACCAAAGGAAGTCAGGACTGAACTCAAGCAGGTCAGGAAGCAGGAGCTGATGCAGAGGCCATGGAGGGATGTTACTGGCTTGCCTCCCCTGGCTTGTTCAGCTGCTCTCTTATAGAACCCAAGACTACCAGCCCAGAGATGGCACTACCCACAATGGGCCCTTCCAACTTATTCACTAATTGAGAAAATGCCTTACAGCTGGATCTCATGGAGGCATTTCCTCAATGGAGGCTCCTTTCTCTATGATAACTCCAGCTTGTGTCAAGTTGACACACAAAACCAGCCAGTACACCCCTCCCCCCAATTTCTTTCATATTCCTCTAAAGTCTCATGGGACATTTCCTATGAGGACTAATACTTAAAAGAAATGAAAGCTCCCTCGTTAGGTACAAGTATTCAATATCCTGAAAGTTTCTTCTCATGGCCTTTTCCAAGACAGGTTGGAAAGAAGACAAGCAAAGAAGACTTATTGAAGAAGAACCTGAAAGAAAGAAAGATGCCATTGGGCTCAGTGTGTTTATACATGCATTTAATTCCAGTACTTGAGTGGCAGAGGTAAATGGATCTCTATGATTTGAGGCCAGTTTACTCTACATGGTGAGTTCCATGATAGCCAAGGTTACATAAAAGATCCTGTCTTGAAAAAAAAAGCCATTAATCCTACATGCTAGGTGGAGATTTTATAGGTATGTTTTGAGCAGGTTCTTGATGTGATAAACTGCCTGTGATATCAAGCGAGCTATTCCCTGAACTGGGGTCTGCTTTCAGGTTTCATAATACTGTGAATCAAGAAACAAGCAAATGACAGGGAAAGCTGATATTTCAATTTCTGGTTTCAAAAGCCAAGTTAAAAACAATAGGTCATAGACCTAGATCCATCCTTGCAGCAGGCCACCAGCACTGATGGTTGTTAAATTCAGTAATAAATAAAAACAGTACACTGCCTGGAATGTTACTCATTTAGTAAGTATTATCCTAAATATGTGAAGTCCTAAGATTGAGCCCAAAATTTCATAGAACTGGTTATGGGGTTGGTTGTCTGTGATCTTAGAATGCCCAGTAGTAGTCCATCTTGGGCTATATGAAACAGGGTCTCAAATAAGTAAATGATAGTGGGTTAAAAGAACATAAGTTGGAAAGATCAGATACTAATACTGTCACTCATTTTAGACACCTCTAGGTTTTCCATAGAACTGGGTCCATACTTGGGTAAGTGACAACCAAGTATAAGTTTTATGACTAGCTGAAACTGAAAGGTGACTGTGCGGGAACCAGCAGGGTGACATGTGGCTTCCATGTTCAATTTTCAGGCTTTTAGCATCTAACCAAGGCCAGATTGCCACTATTTAATCAATTATTGCCTCTATCAATAAGGAGGAATAGGAGAGTTACAGTGTTCAGAGTGACAAGTCCTGGGTAAAAATGACTAAATAGCATCTGGCCTTTAGTTTCCCCTTCCATGATGTAGTGAATATTTCTTGACTATATCTAACAGGCAAGCCTTTCTTGAAATACAAAGATGTATTCATACACTGATCAACTATTTTGAGAGCCTTTGATGTTCCAGACACTACATACATATTATTCATAATCATCATGACCTAGATTTAGAGATATTCTTCTTATTATATTATCATTTCCAATTTTTGGAAGACATAGATGGAGTTCAGAGAACAGAATTACAGTTCAGTGAAAGATGATTGGATGTATTATAAGTTAACTTTACAAATTGTTTAGTCAAAGAATCAGAGACTCAGTGCCTTAGGAAGGACACGAGTAATCAAGATGTAAACCTTTGGAATGCGATGGCTTTTCCAAGGACAGGAGAAGAGAGGCAGAATGCAAAAGCAAGGACATAATTAGGAATCAAGGGAATGAAAGGACCATAGGATATTAAAGCCTTGTAGCATCTGAAAACCTTCTTTTGAGGGATAGTGGAAGGAAGAGAGGCAAGACTGGCAAAGGGCAAGCAAAGTCCACCAGAAAAGCAGGAAGTGTTTGTGGGGACCAGAAGGTAGTGATATTGAGGCTGAAAAGTAGCCCACGCTCTTAATATGATGTATGCTCATTCCTAGGGTCCCTTTACCAAACTCCTATGTCACAAATTCTGGAAACCTTACTTTAGACAGCTAGTAGTGGCAACGGAAACATGCTTTGCTAATGTGCATAGGCAGCTGGGGCCATTTTAGGACAAAGGGAAATGAACCAGGAGGACTAAATGGAGCAGCTTTATTTTAGGATCATGTCCCTACAGATGGAACCAACAGGGTGGTGGGAAGGTTATAGTCTCTACTGAGTGCTCCTACAGGGCTGAGCAGAATTTCCTACCTGTGGAACTTACATTGTAGACAGTGGCTTCTAGACATATAGAGTATCATGTCCTTGCTAGATTGCTTCTACATGCTTCTAGATGTGACTCAGAATTCAGAAAAATGGCAGCAGTGTTTTGCTTCTTCTTTTCTCCCTCTCCCTCCTCCTTTTCATCTGCCATGAAACTCATCAGGCCAAACTCTGCTCCCTTGATTATTAGGCAAAAAGAATATAGGTTCTGTATTTGGAGTTTCAGCCACTTGATATGGAACCATCTGGGACTTTCATACCTTTAGACTCAAAGGTACTGGCAAAATGAACTCTTGCTCTGCCCATCTTTCTCCTTCTGAATCTGACTTGGTTAATTTGTGAGTGCCTTGTGGCAGGTGTTTTAAAATATCTTTTAACATGCCTAGAAGTTACAGTTATTTTATGTACAAAGAGCAGATTGGTAGGTTTTCATAGCTACACTGGAAGTAGATCCTCATTTTTACTTTTAGACAAATCTGTAATTCTAATGTTTTACCCATTCTAACAGCTGTACTCCTAAGGGAACAGAATCATTTTCTTTCCCAATGATATTTAGTCCTTTATATCAACATCTCTGCTTTTCACCTCATCTTTCTTTCCAGGAAGCTGTAACAAGAAAGCATTTTGAGTTTTCTTTTGTTTATTGGGACTATCTTTGGGCTGGAAGAAGCAGCCATGAAGGAAATCAGATCCAATTTTTCTCTCCAGCAAGAACTTAGTGAAGGCGGTAACTCAATAAAGTGCCTCTGCTGTATCAAAAACTGGGTTTTCTCTACAAAAATCCATGAATTTTTAAAAATAAAATATCAAAAGCATTGTTATATAACAATGAAGGTATCTACCATTGCCAGGCTGAACAGAGCATGCCCAATCTAGTTTCTAATTCAGGGTCATTGCATGTGGCTTCTACTGGGAATCCACAAAGGCTCAGAATCAAGGTAGGAGTGGGACTACCCCTGAAGCTGAACTCCTGTAAACAATCGGCGATGGATTTTCTCAATAGATGGCTTGTAGCAGAGGATGGTCTTGCTGGACATCACTGGAAGGAGAGGCCCTTGGTCCTGTGAAGACTTGATGTCCCAGTGTAGGGGAATGTCAGGACAGAGAAGTGGGAGTAGGTGGGTTGTTGAGCAGGAGGAAAGAAGATGGGATAGGGAGTTTTCAGAGGGGAAACAAGAAAAGGGGGTAACATTTGAAATGTAAATAAAGAAAATATATAATTAAAAATCAAAGAAATGCATTCTGATGAGACCAGTTACTGTCATATACAATTAAGGAGACTATGATGCTCTCAAGAGGGACACACTACTCAGTCACATTGTAACAAGTTTTAGAATTCTGAGATAATCATTGTACTAATATAAAATTGGAAGGGTGGTCTAAAGGTTCTTGAAGAAAAGCAAAAGCAAAAATGGAAGAATAGATTTGGGGACTTCAGGTAGCCTTGTTAAAGAGACAGCAATATCTTATCTACTATAAAATTAGCTCTATTTTTTCAAGTATGTCAGATTTTATGTGTTAGGGGTAAGGGATGGTTCATAGGATTCCTATGCTTTGGATGAAATATTCTCAATGGCTATCTAATTTACTTTCTTTTGGCTTAATGTTCTTAATGCTCTTTAAGCAGTTTCTTTTCTCTTTAGTTTTTCTTTCTTTTTTTTTTATCCCATATCTACTACTTATCTACTACTTTCATTTTCCTGATTCTTGGATGAAAGTCCAGAATATATATTCTTTTAAAAAGCTATTCTCCACTGTCAATGGCATTTAATTTGCATGTGGACTGGGAATTTTGGGGACTGAACCCCAGACCTCACAAGCTAAGCACAAGTTACATCATTTGCTAGTGTTCTTTCATATATATATATATATATATATATATATATATATATATATATATCCCTTCTGTACATTTGTGTGTGTGTGTGTGTGTGTGTGTGTGTTATTCTTAATGGGAACACTGTCATTCTCAAGATGAGGAATACTATGTATAAATGGATCTTTCCCTGTTATAAATAAAGTATATAAGCAATGCATAAATTTACATACAGTACATGTGGCCATTGTTAACCTAGAAAATGGAAGAGCATCACAAGATAAAGGAAGTGGGCAGCCTCTAGAAGCTGGAGAAGACCAGGAAGAATAGTTTCCTGTAAAGCAGCTATTCTCAACCATCCTAATGCTGTGGCCCTTTAATACAGTTTCTCAGATTGTGGTGACCCCCAATCATAACATCATTTTCGTTGTTCCCTCATAACTGTAATTTTGCTACTGTTATGAATCATAAATATCTTCCAGAGACAGAGGTTTGCACAAGGGGTCTATGTATGTATTCAGTCCACAGGTTGAGAACCATTGCTGTAAAACCTTCAGAAAGGATCCAGCCTGGGCAACAATTTAATTTTGGTCCTGTAATGTACATTTCACACTTATGACATCCAGAACCATGAAATAGCGAATTAAGATTGCTTTAAGTAGTTGATTTTCAGCTAATTTTTTCACACCAGCAATGAAGAACAAACACAAAGCACATCTCTCTCTGTATATATATATATATATATATGCAACTGATATGCATGGCCAGATGAAGCTGACCCCTGGGAAGCACTCCTATGATGCTTCTAAGTAGCATTTGCTGTATAGCAGAAGCCAAAGCTTGTGCCTCTGGTCACTAAAGCACTTTGTATTCATAGCTAAAGAACTTACTTTACATGGAGAGTCACATTCAGACTTAAGTGGGCTAGAGTTAAATGTTCTTTTCTAATAAAAATAAGAGTGTTAGCTTCAAGATGGGTGAAGTTTTTTTTCCCCCTTCTTTAAAGTAAAACTAAAATAAGAAAATGAGGTTCAAAGCTGACTTCTAATTAATCATAGTGAATTTTCTTTTCCTTTTCTTTTCCCTTTTTCAGCTTTTCTCTGAACAGAACTCACATTAATGTGAATATCTGAGCAATGCTTGGGTCTTTCCATCCATAAGGTTCTTTTTGTTTATACCACAGCTCATCCTCAACTGCTAAAGGCCTGCAGGCTACATTTGTGAAACAAGCAATCTGTCAGTCTAGGCCATCACCACAGGACCCGCAGGCACTCTTTTGTGGGCATTCAAACAAGAAAACCAAATCCTTTGTTGGGGATGCAGGAGGCTGACTGATAGGGATGGCAAGATAAAGTGAATGCTATTGCTCACAAAGGCCTGCTGGATGGTACCCTGGGTGCTCCAAAGAGGCTCATTCTATACCCCAATGGTAACTCACTGCTAAAGATGTCATTAAAGCCTCATAAATCATCTTTAGCACATTGTTTGGAAACCAAAAAGGAAACAGAGACCATTGAATCCAGAGTATTCAACTAGTTTTTAGTCGCTATTCTGTCTGCAGTAAGAAACTGTGTAGGCGTGGGTATTGACTCTGAGGCAATTTTAATGAGCTATGCCTGTCACTTGGGATGGACAGAGGTCTTTGAGCGATCATGGATGCCTGAATTCTGTGATGGCTTGTCACATTAAACCTCTGATTCCTGTTCAATTATAAGTCCAGGGACCTGTCTTGAGACACCTACTGAATTTGAGCCTCTTGAGGAAAAATAATCATGTTGTACCCATTATTCTTTTACCCCATAGAATTAAAAAGTCTTGTTTACAGATGACAATAATGTTATTAGTGATTAGGAACAGAGGACACTTAAATTTTCATTAATGGCTATTCATTCCAGCCTTGTGTTAGGTGCTCTTAGTATTATCTTTATTAGTTTTCTATTACTGTAACAGAATATATATACATATATACATATATATGTGTATATGTGTGTATGTATGTATACACACACACACACACACATATATGTAATTGATAAAGAACAAATGCTTGTTTAGTTCTCAGTTCTGCAGCATGGGAAATCCAAGACCAAGAGGCTAGCTAGCATATGATGAAGGCCCTCTTCCCATGTCATAGTATAGCTGACAGCTGCCGTATGGTGACAGGAAAGGAGAATTTCAGCTCTTGTCTCTCATTTTATAAATCTACTAATATTATCATGACTTCCAACCCTAGTACTTTCCAAGGGTCCCATCTCCAAACACTAACATAAGAATTTAGTGGTGTTTCCAACAAATGAGTTAGGGGAGATTAGGTTCAAATTAAAGATTGTGGTATCCTAAAAGAAATCACCAGCAGGAACAGTATTTCCTAGAGAAGGCTTCACTCTAGTATGGGAGTATACCTTATGCAGAAACTTGTTATGAAATGAAAGTATAGTAAGCGCAAGCTAGGTGCAGAAAAAATTGTGATGGGATTTTATAGCAGGGAGGTGCTATTTCTAAAGAGTGGTCTTAAACCTTTTTAAGAAGAAAAGGGTGAAGAAGGTAGATAATCCACAAAGGGATGGGGGATATGGGTTTCCAAAGCTGGGAAGCTGGACTAAAGCTGAGGTGGTAGGCCAGCAGAGGAAGAGAGGGCTATTTATACACAGAACATGCCAGAAGAGCAGTTCAGAAGAGAGTGAAGGCTATATGCAGGTATCCACAGTGGATAAGAGATGAAGAAAAAGTACCTGAGTGTATAAGACCACGGAGCTGAGGAACATAGAGACATGTACCTGAATAGAGGCTAGGATTGAAGGCAGGTGGCAATAAACAGCCAATAAAAGTCATGATCAATGAAAAGATTTTAAAATATTTAATTATTATTGTTCCAATCATTTAAGGAGCAGATACCCCAAAGTCACACCATGTAACAGATCTCACAGGAGAGGTTAATTGGGGAAGGAGTTTATGCAAAGGCTAACTCTGAGAGAGAGTGGATGACTAAAGACAGCAGGGAGAGGAGGCACTGGCATTTTATAAGGAGATATAGTGCGTGTGGATTGGGTGGTGGGTATGCCATTCCTGGCAACAGTGGAGATGTGCTGCTTCTTGGTGACTGGTGATGATGTTTCTTACTCTCACTAGGTTACCGAAGGTGGCTTAGGAGTGGGGTTTTCCCACGTTCCTTCCACTTTTTATCATAAAATGTGAGGAAATATTTAGGGTTAACTGGTAAGACAGGTATGGCAGCAGTATGCACTTTTGACTAGTTCCTGATGTCTGGAGCAAAGACATTTTTAGAGCATTGTTGATCCTCACTGTTAGGGCATTTTTGGTAGTCATGAGCCTCTGGCTCTGTGGCTAGCAGTTGATAGTCCTATAGCAATAATTGATTAGTTGCTTGATTAAAGTTTTTTTAATTTGTCATTGGAGAAATGTAGATAATAAATCAACAAAGCAGGGTACAATTAGAAAATGCAGGAAAATTAGAAGGAGAGGGGTCAGGATGGGAAGTATCCTCTTCCATATGATGTTCTCTCAAAGGCTCAGGGGCTGGAGGTATCAAGTTGTTCCTTATATTTTTAGACATCTGTTTGAAGTTGTTGGTTTTATTTTCTTACTATAACTGATTGATTGATATAGAAGCAGCATTTCTCTTGGAGGAAGAAGCAAAGGTGACCTTTGTCAGCTGTAATATGTTCAAGTCCCCATTAGTTTTGGAGCACCCCCACTGCCAAGGCATCAATTAGTTCTTGAAGGCTGAGTATGGTTTGGGCCATCTGTTAGAAATCCTAGATGAACTGGGAAGAAAACTGATGATACCAAATCAAGGTGGTGGTTAGTCCTGCTGTCCTCATGGTGATACTGGCAGTTATTCCTGTGACAGCCAGAAAGGGCAAGATGAACTGCCATGTTATTATGTTAGACAGCTGTTGAGTCCACAACCAAAATCAGTAGGGACTCTTCTCCATGTATGACCTCCAACATGGGGAAGAGAAATACCAGTGCACAAACTTCTGACCAAGTAGCAAGTAGATAATGGTAGACTTGAATACTGCAAAGAATGCATGGCTTTGACAGTAGGGCACCAGAGCTGAGGTAAAGTATCAAGGGTTAAGATTTCATTGCATTCTAGGAGATTTAACACCCTTACCAAAAAATGTGTCCTTATGTAGATTGCAATGAGTAAGAGGGTAATATGAAAAAGATAGGCTGTCATGGCAGCACTGGGCTTAGGGCAGTTGGTGAATGTCTAGGTAAGGTTTTTTTCTGACAAGGTTACAGAAGAAGCTGTAAGTTGCAGTTGTGAGCTCATTCCAGGAGGAACATATTGGGCCTGGGGTCCCGATGCTCCTGCTGAGGCTACAGCTATATGTTAGTTAGTTAGTTAGTTAAAAGGAGGCAATGCATAATTGTGAGATATTTTATTATAGGAAATAGAAAATAAGCTGGCCATGACCATGTGGAGAGAAAGAAAGGAGAAGAGAAGAGAAGGAGAGAGAGAGAGAGAGAGAGAGAGAGAGAGAGAGAGAGAGAGAGA
>NC_045030.1:160931155-160933643 GCF_008632895.1 Mastomys coucha
AGGAATAAAGCAAGAGAGGAAGAAGGCAAGAGAGGAAAAAGAGGAAGAGAAGACAAAGAGCAAGAGAGAGAGGAGGGGGCAAACCATCCCTATATATTGTGTGAGGTGGGGTTATTTGGCTGTGGTCAGATGACTGGGGCATTGTCTATGTGACAGAGCACACATCTCCTGCAGGGGGCTGTGAAAGGTTGTGACTGAAACAGGAGCCAGGGTCCCAGGAGTCATGGCTGAACTGGGGCTCTGGGGTTCCAAGACCAACAGGTCTAGACTGGGCCCAGGTTGCCTGAACAGACCACTACAGGAACACACAGCTAGTAATTTCCAAAGTGGCTAAGTTGGGTGACATTAAGAAGCTGATGGGCCTAGGTCAGAGTCTGAAGCAAGAAATTAAATGACAGGTTAATATTTTTTAGCAGAGGGGATGTTAAGGAGGTTATGATCTTGGAGGATAGAATCCACCTCCCCTGCCTCCAGCGGTTGAGTAACTGAAATATATTTTCTCTGGATTTTAATTATGCTCACTGGGTGTCAGGAGTTGAGCAAACAATAAAACTTGTTGACAATCCCCATTTCCCACGTGGGACCCCACTGGTCCAGGATTTAGAGGTAAACGATCCCATCTTATTGATAGAGGGAGAAATCAAAGTGAATATATATATATATATGTGTGTGTGTGTGTGTGTGTGTGTGTGTGTGTGTGTATGTGTGTGTGTATGCATATATGTATATACATATATATGCATATATATGTATATATGTATATATACATATATATACATATATATTGGAAGAAAAAATAACTATGTTCAATTGAGTGAAGTTGATCACAGCTGCCAGGGAAAGTGAGACTATAGGATTGGGTAATATATTGGAATTCTTTAATGAAAGTAGAGGATTTATAGGTATAAGAGCCCAGTTTTTTATTTTTTTTATTTAAGAGAATCCACTTAATGAAAAGGAGATCAGGCTGTTCACCCCAGCAACCTCCTGCAAAAGGAGAACTGAGGCCATGTACGCCAGGTGGGGAAATATAGAGGGTGAGCAGGAATAAGTAGTGGGGGGACTGAAGGCTGCTGGTGGGGTGAAAGTGGGTGCCAGAATGGGATGGTTAGAGCAGCCTATTGCTGAAGAGGGAGAAGAACAAATCAAAGGAGCGGGAGTGGGAGCAGGAGTAGGAGCTGTGGGTTGGGGCTGGTAGTGGGACAGGGGTTTGTTAGCAGGATCCAGGGTAGTGGAAGTTTCCTCTGGCTTAGATGTCAAAGGAGCTGAGTCAGGCAACAGGAAGAACAGAGCAAAGATAAGAAAAAGCTTGGACATAGTGAACCTCCCTCCATTTACCCAATCACTGGCAGTAGTTGGAAAAATGCCATATAATATCAGGATCTAGGGAGGCCACTTGGATTGGTAATCTAAGGGCTATTGAGGCCAGATTTGACTCCAAAGTTCTTTGGAAAACCTTACAAAGGGTGGTAGGTGCAGGGCTCTGAGAGTCTCCAAAAGACACCAGGGTGGCGGAGGGTACAGGGGGAAGCTTGGAGGAAGAGTTGAGAAGGCAGTTCCCCTGGGTAAGGTAGAAGGGAAGGTCCAAAACCTAAATCTCCAAGGCATTCTAAGGACCCGGGGAGGACTGAACATAAAAGGCATGAGCTGTCCAGTGGATTGTCACCTCACAAGGCAGGGGGCAAGGCTAAAAGCCCAAAGAAGACATGGTCCCCTGGTACCAGGACTTCTGAAAAATTCAGAGGGTAAAAAGTGAAAACCATGCTAAAAAATGAAGCCTTACTTAAGGGAAATTGTCAGTAGTGGGGGTGGGAGAAGAAAATCCATGGTAGCCTTAAAGACCTTTGCTAAGGGTACCTCCCTGTCTAAGAATACCTGAGGCATGTTTGACACTTCCTCAGATCCAGGGAAGTATTTACATTCAACCCAGAGTGGGAATTTGTCAATTGTCAGTGTTGGATGGGGTGCCTAATGATTAGATATCTAGAAAGTGAGCCTGTTGTAGGTGGGCCAGGAATAGGGTCCCTATGGGTCTGAATTATGATTCAGATTGAGCATGCAGCCACCAGGAGAGCCTCCTTAATCACCACACCAATGTAATGATATAAGTGGTGGATGCCACAAAGTTATACCATGCAACAGACTTCATGCAGGAGGTTTATTGGAGGGGGTTGGTATGCAAAGGCTACCTCTGAGCCAGAGTAGAGGGGAAAGAGAACAGGGAGAGGAGGCACTAGCTTTTTATGAAGAGATATAGTACATGTTCATAGGGAAGATAGACATTCATGCAATAGCAAAAATGTATCCTACCTTAGTGGCTTGTGATAACATATCCAGTTATCACTAGGTTACTGGAGGTCAGCTTATGGATGGGGTATTCTAACAATTATTACTTGAGAATTTCTTGTATCACATACTATGCCCTTTCTGACTCTTCTTCCCTACTCCCGCCAACTTTATGACTTCTTTATTATTGTTACAACATACA
>NC_045030.1:160933809-160936978 GCF_008632895.1 Mastomys coucha
TGTTTAAGGCTGACCATTTGGAATAGGGTAACCTGTTAAGGTATTATGGTGCTCATCTCTAGAGAATACTGATTCTCTTACTCCCAGAAGAGCAGACATTAATTACACATAGCTCCTCATATAAAGGTAGAACCTTGTGAGATTTCCCCCATCAACCCTGGCATATCATGTCAATTGATTGTGTCATTGTTCAGATCTTGTTTAGGTGACCATATTATTGCAATTTCATGGGTACAAATCCCTGTCATATGTAGACAATATTCTCTGATAGAAGACATGTTGGTCCTCTAGTTCTTTTTTTTTTTCTGACCCTGCTTCCATAATGTTCCCTGAGCCTTAGGTGTAGGGGTCGTATTGTAGATATTATCAATTGGGAAATGGCTTTTAACCTAACACAAGAATTGTGTGTCTTTCTCTATTGGCTTGGATAAAACCTCACAGGCTTTCACAATTTTCTAATAAAAAAATCAGCACAAAGGAAATGGGAGGGATCTTGTCAGTCACTCCTGGCATTTGCATTAAAATGTTTTCCAAGGCAAAGGGGGTGGTGATCATTCTTCTAACAGAAAAAACTTGGACTCCTGGTAATTATGTCCTTATCCTGTGGTCTTTGGCATTCAGTGTCTCATGATACCATATATCTAGAAAATGTCATGGTACACTTATGACAGAGCCAGACTACAGAGAACAAGTTACAACTGAGGATTGTGGTGACAATAGTTTTGATTGTGAGCCCCTGAGAGGGTCCTCAGGCATCCCAGAAGTTCTTTGATTGCACTCTGAGAAACAAAAATCTAATCTACAATGTATCTCAGTTAGTACTTTACAGATCACCATTAAGTAACACCTTGAGATGTCTAGCAACTATACATATGGGCCAAATTAGGAGAAGAGCTGTCTTACAAAGAGCATGTTGACTTGCTTAAGGATGGGTTTTACTTGCTGTCAGTGAAGTTAGTCTTTGGAATTGCAAGAAGTAAGGACAGGGAGACTGTTGCAGGATGGTCAAGCCCTTTTGATCTGAGGCTTCTTTCTAGCTATGAGTACATTTTTTTTAAGTCCCTCCACTTTTTTTTTTTTTTTTTTTTTTGGAGAGTTGTCAAACTAGAAGAGGTTTTCTTTCTAAAAAGTATTAACCAGTGAACTAAAAATAACATTCTGTTTTATGTCTTTTTAAACAAGGTGAACAAGTAGAACACTATTATGCTGTCAGGTACCAAGCACTTGATCAGGGTCCCCTTAGACTAGTTTCTCCATCTCATTAAGACCAACTTTAAATGCTTTATTTTGTTAAACACCACACATCAGATACCAACAGTGAGAGATAAACTTTAAGTACCTTGTTGTATTTCATATAGAACATGATTTACAACTCACTGGAACCTCCAAAAGCAGTACACTCAATGGAACAGGCATCTCTTCCATGGCACATATGACATTATTTGGTGTTAATTCTCATTGCCATAACAAAGTTTGAGGGCTGGCTACTGGCATATATAATAATAATAATAATAATAATAATAATAATAATAATAATAATAATAATAATAATAAAAACTGGCCTCAAATTTCAAGAGGGGCAAAGTAGAGAAGCTGTATGTGTTACAACAAATGAGTTTATCTTGGGCTAGGGAGATGGCTTTATCAGTAAATTTCTTGCTACACTAACATAAAGGTCTGAATTAAAAAACAAAACAAAACAAAACAAGCTAGGTATGGCCACAATTCCAGCATTAACAAAGTGAAGACAGGCAGATCCCTTGAACTTGCTGGCCACCTAGACTAGCTGAATCGGTCAGTGAGTGAGACTGTCTACAAAAAGGGGAGAGCACCTGAGGCCTCTGATCCCCATGTACACACACACACACACACACACAGATGTGAGAGGAGCAAAGGAAGAGAGAAAGAGATAGATAGATAGATAGATAGATAGATAGATAGATAGATAGATAGATAGATAGATGGATGGATGGATGGATGGATGGATGGATGGATGGAGGGGGAGAGAGAGAGAGAGAGAGAGAGAGAGAGAGAGAGAGAGAGAGAATGAATAATTTTTAAAATAACTTTAGATTGACTTCATCTTGGAAGCCTGACGTTTCTTTTCCTAAAGGCAGTATTTACTCTGCTTTCTTAAATGTGAACTTAATCTCTTCTCCTCCATTTGTGCATTTTAAAGGACTTTTTGCATGGCAATGTGATTACCTTAAGAAGGTTATTCACTGCAAGTTCTGAATTTAAAAATTAAAAAGAATGACCAAGTGAATTCCAAACACAAGAAAGTGTAATTTTCTTGAGAAGGGAGCTGACTATTAATGGTTTGAAAAGAAAGCTGAAGTCAAAAAGGTTTCCTTTGCTTGTGGAATTCTCAGAGGGTGGGATCTAGCATAATCACCATATAATATGTGGCATTTGTAGAACACAGTCTTCTTTTTAGCTTCCAGTGCTGGGGATGAAACCCAGAGCCTCCTGTGAGGTAGGTTAGTGCTTTACCATTGAGTTCTGCCTCCAGCCCAGGGACTCTCATTGGGAAGCCTTTTCAGAGCTATTCCCAGTAATCAATTTGGAGCAATTGTCTTGGAACATCATTTTTCAAGACAAATCATTTCAGAATCATATGTTAGCAGAAAACCCATTGACTTTTACTATTTTTGTCTTGTTAGTTCTTTCATTTTTGAAATAGACTCTCTTTATTCAAAGGAAATATAAAGCATTATTATTTTATGGCAATATTCAATGCTGACCAAACAGAATAACCCACTTGAGCAGCTCCAGAGTTGTGATGAGCCCAGGATAAAGAGGTGATAGTTTGGGAGGTAGGAGATTCTGAATCACGCAAACACCAGTAATTAAGAAAGCCCATTTTCCTCTTTCTCCACAACCTCTCCAGCATCTGCTGTCACCTGAGCTTTTTATCCTAGTCATTCTGACTGGTGTGAGGTGGAATCTCAGGGTTGTTTTGATTTGCATTTCCCTGATGACTAAGGATGTTGAACATTTCTTTAGGTGCTTCTCAGCCATTTGGTGTTCATCAATTGAGAATTCTTTGTTTAGCTCTGCACCCCATTTTTTAATAGGATTATTTAGTTCTTTGGAGTCTAACTTCTTGAGTTCTTTGTGTACATTGGATATTAGCTCTCTATCAGATATAGGATTGGTAAAGATCTTT
>NC_045030.1:160937697-160938818 GCF_008632895.1 Mastomys coucha
GTGTGTAAGCCAGAGCACAACCTCATACTGTTCTAGAACTTGCCAAGCAGGCTAGACTGGCTGGCCACCAATCACCAGGGATCTTCTGCCTGTCTCTGCCTCTTTAGCATTGGGATTACAAACATACACCACAACACCTCACTTCACTACCACCCCCTGCCCACATAGGTCCTGGATTGAGCTCAAGTCTATGAGCACTTTGCTGGCCAAACTAATTTTTCTGCTCTGAAGTGGGGATTCTTAAGCTATCTGAGAATACTAAGCCATTTTGAGGTATGACATAATGATTGGCTAGGAAGGATGATAATGCAGGGGAAAGCAGCATGGTTTAGAATAAACCAAACTTGGTTTGTGATTTCACAGTCTGACAGTGGGAAGTGAAGTGGAGATTTCCAGTTTCTTTGCAAAGTTAGTTATGTCAAATGATGTTTCATTGGAGCCCACAGGGGAAAGGATATCTTGCTAAAGCAAACATGTGAAAGAATGTTTTTCGGAAGCAGACACAGATGAAAGGATGTTTTGATATAGCAAAGACTTGAAAAGACCCTTGATGAAGGAGTATGAATATGACCCCATAGACTGTGGGAGATGGGCACTGAGCTCCACCTTAATGGGTGTATTGGTTTGCCTTACATAGTGTTGTTGAACTCAACTTGTGGTTATGGTGCCATTGAGAGAAAATTGCCCAAGAACTGCTTGTGAGGTTCATGTGGCAGCATGCTGCTTCTACAGCCTTGCCTCAGGCCTGTTGGCAGGCCTGACAGTTTCTCTAAGATTGAATACAGCTGCTGGTATGTGTCTGGTGTCTGCCTGCTGAAAGGACTGGACTGAAGCTTCTGGTTTGTGTGTGTGTCTGCTTGCCTAGAAGACTGGTCTGCAGCTGCTGAGTTATATTTGGTGTTTGCTATGGACTGTTGCCAAGGCAGATTGAGCTCTCCCACAAATAATCATTGCTGAACAGGTCCACTTCCCCCACATCCTAATAACTTTTCTCTTCCACTACTTCTGCTGGGTGGTCGGCTAGAGGAGAGTTGAACACTTATTAAAAGTAGGTTCCAGCTGGGCGGTGGTGGCGCATGCCTTTAATCCCAGCACTTGGGAGGCAGAGGCAGGTGGATTTC
>NC_045030.1:160938875-160943340 GCF_008632895.1 Mastomys coucha
AAAAAGTAGGTTCCAAAAATTTTATGCCTACAGGGAAGTTCCTTCACATTTCTGTGGGCAAGACTGTAAATTAATGGGCATATAGGACAAGTCCTAATACATAGTAGGTACTCAATACATTGCCTTGTTTTAGGCAAGATTGATGAAATATAAAATTTGATGAATTCTCCTTGTTTCATCTTCTGATATGTTCTCCTCCCCTTTCAAGGAATTAAAGAGTATTTTTCTTTCTCTTTTCTGAAATCCATTCAGATGCATAATCACTAGAAATGTATACCCTTAAGGGAAATGAACAAAGATTTTGGAGTTAAAAAGACTCCCACTGAGCTCCATTGTACAAACTGTTGTGGAGTTGAGTGTTTGACTTTGTTTGCACAATTGATATATTTACAAAGTTTAGTCAGGGTATAAAATCCTAAGAAGTGACATTTGTATATCTTATTCTTAGAGAGATCATCATAGGATAGTCTCATATTAATTACCATCTGATTCTCTTCTGACAAAAGGCACTTCATCAGCCTTGTCAGGGAATGCCAGGCTGGAGAAAGTTGGTCCTTTATTGTTTGACTACAGAACAGACTGTCTGCAGGGCAGTTACTGCCTTGCCTGGTCACACTGCCCTCAAAACCAGGGAAACATGGCATTCTCTGGCAAAATCCTCACAAATACTTTTATCAGTCAAAAGTAGGTCAAAAGTAGGTCAAAAGAAACCCATCATTTTTGGTGGAACACCACATGGCTCAAAACACTCTGCATTTCTGATTCTAAGTCTATGGGGCCTATTTTGCAAATTGTGAAAACTTAAGAGCCAAGCAAAATCATTCTTGTCCATAGCTGTGCAAAATCTGCCTTGTCCTGTGAGGTTCAACAATTTCCCCTTTTCCATGATGGAGGAAGCTAATTTTGCCTCCATTTGCATACTTTTATCAATTTTGCCATCTGTTCTTTGGAGTCTCCTTCAGATTGGTCACACTGTTAAAGCCATTAATTCATTAATGGGCTAAGCAAACTCTTTGATATAAATTCATTTAATATCTATCAGAAAGGCATGAGTTTCCTTGGTTTAAATGTGTTTATGAAACACTATGAAGTTTGATGTAAATTGTCACGATGACAAGATCTAGAATTACCTAGAAGGTAGACCTTTGGATATGCCCATGGAAGTTAATCTTGATTATGTTAATTGCCATTTTAAGAGCCATCTTCATTATAGACAGGTCCATTACATGGGTGGAGGATTCTAAATGCAGAAGATGGAAAAAGTGAGCTGAGCCCGGTCATGTGGCCATCACTTTCTGTTTCTGATTATGGATATAGTGAAAAGATGCTTCAAGTTCCTGCTCCCTCGACCTTGCTGGCATGATAGGCATGGTCCAGAATGAACTATTTCTCTTTTAAGTTGCTGTTGTTGAGGATATTTTATCACAAACACAGGAAATGAAACTAAGAAAAATACCTACTATGTACCTATTGCAATTGCAGGTAGTGCCATATATGTTCTATTAGTTGTTGAGGTTAAAGCATTGTCTCTTTAAATTTAACTATAATATTTCTGTGGCTTAAGAATATTAGTGCCCATCTCTAGAAACAAAAATCTCCACAAACTACATTTGATTTTATAAATAGGGACTCTAAACATTAACAGAAAAAACCAGAAATTTAGAAATGTTCTGAAAACTCCCCTCTCCAGTTCTTAGCTGTATTGCTTGCAGAGTTTTAGCAGGAGGTTAAAAAATTGCTTGACCATTGATTAACACAATTATTCTCATATTATAATTAATAACCTGAATAACAGGGAAGAAAAGACACCATCTTCTTCTCTAATAATCAGAAGAAAAAACATTAATTTGGGTCTTATTGACTTGCAGTGTAGAAGCATTTTAATGGTAATTACAACTAATTGTATTGGTGTAACTAGTTTCCTTGACTAAATGTTGTCCCTTGTGGACAATCCATACTGAAGAGACTGACTTACAAACTATGAATTAAGTCAGTCTAAATTTTTCACTCATAATCTATATTCACGGCCAAGCTTTCTAAAATTATGGAACTATGCTTTTTAGAGAAATTTTAAAATTTCAAATAACAATGAATGGTTATGAAATGGAAAATAACCTTACTTCAGTCCTACAAGCCAAGATCCATCACTCTATATGTGGGAATAATTATATGAACATTTATATGAAATATATATTACAGGTGATATTCACATTTATCTATAAGATAAAGATCACTATGAAGTTTTAAAAAAGAATGTGAGCTCACATTTTAGTCCCATAGTGGGATGCTTTCCTGGCAGTGATTAGACCCTGGTTTTATCCCCAGAACCCAGAAGCTAAAATCCAGAAAACATCTGAAGGTTTAATTAAACAATGCAACATTTTTTGTCTTTATTTTAAGTCATATATATTATGTACATTTTCTCAGTTGGTCTTTTGAATTCATGACAGTATTTATATCTTAATCTATTTAAGACATGAAACAATTAACAGTCATTGAGATAGGTATTTTCAGGTTATGAATTATAAAGCTCAACAAGTCTCTTAGACACTGTGCATTGAAGATGAAGTGAGGTACAGAACAAGGAAAGTCAAAAGACATCAAAAGATAAGGCATCATTATAGCATGCAGTACCTTTCAGCTTTTGCCATTCTACTTGCCATACACTCACGTGATTATCTGAAGCTTTGCCTACTGCTAACATTTCCTTGACAAACAATATGAGAAATATGTAAAAACTGAAGCATATTTTATTAAAAACACTGAGCACCAGCAGCCTTTGAGAGGAGGGGCAACCAAAAGGCTGTCTCATATTACGGCTCTTACTGAACATCTTACTTGTGAGCAGTAAAGAAAATCTACTTTTCCAGAAATGTTGGTAATCATTTAAACACACACAACTTAGTTGTTTAAAAATAATCGAGGGTATGGACTTTGTCTTGAAAACTGAGACTTTTCAATTTTGTAGCCACTGGTGTTTCAAAATAAATACAGGGGAAAAAATTAGGGTCTTCTGTGTAGTTTACAAAGGCTCCCCAATATTTGTGCCAACTAGTTTAATTTGCCATCAGTCTATACAGCTACTTAGTGGGAATCTAAGTCACTGACCCAAATATAAGCAATACCTGAATATTGTTACTGGCCATTTATGCTGTTTCTTCTTTCCTCAATGAGTGTCTGCTACCCACTCAGCCTTTCCCCTTGTAGATTGTTATGCTAGGGCAGCAATGACAATATTATGATGCATTTATTTTCCTGTACATAGGTATCCTCCATGAGCTAGTAACCTGTTCACTGAAGGTTTGTTTAATTGTACCTCCTAAAGTGATGAAGAAATTCACAAGCATGTAGGATAGTGTTGCATGCAAATGTAACTCCTTCTCCTCTGAAGTCTATGAAAGACAATGACATTGGACAGATTAGGAGAGAAAAGAACATGTGAGTTGACCAGAAAACTTCATACTTACAGTCTAACACTTAAAGATGGTAAAGATGGCTGAACTGCAATAATGCTAAGCAAAGATATAGGGGCATCACTGTCTGGGGAGGTACCATAAGATATGCAAGATGAGGGAAGAGATGCTCAATCAGCAAGTACATATTGTGATGCAGAGAGAGTCTCTCAGGTATCAGCCATCCTTAGTCATAGCTATTTTTGCCAGGTGTCAGACCCTAACCTCTCCTTGTGGAAAGATCCTGGAGGCAGAAGGAAGGACACTAGGCAGAAAGAGCATCTTGACAAAACTGACTTTGTGCTTCAGAATGGAGATTTCCTATACAGAAACAAATGTCATTATAATAAAGCAGCATTGCAGAATTCTTCTTTGTCTGCAGAAGTCTGAAGTTTCCCCCAAATATTCATCATTCAATGTGCCAAATAAATATATGAATAGATGAAGAGCTAGGGTTTTTTATGTTTTATTGTTTTTCACTGCAATATCAATTATGTGCCACAGAAACCTCACAGAAGGACAGGGATATTTCTCTTGAATTTTGTGTGTACACGTGTGCACAGACATATAGGTGTATAGATGTATGTGGATAGGCATGCCTGTATGTGCACGTGGAAGACAGAAAATAACTTCAACTGTCATTCTTCAAGTGCCATCTATCTTTGTTTCTTTGACACAGGGTCTCTCAGTAGTCTGATGCTCACTGTATAGGGTAGGCTGCCTGGCTGGTAAGCTCTGAGGAGTCACTGATTTTCATGTCCCCAGCACTGGGATTTCAAGTGCAGATTACCACAGCCAACATTTTCACATAGGTTCTAGGCCTTTAAATTCAGGACCTTGTGCTTGCATGTCAAGCATTTTAGACTGCTCAGTCTAAATCATCTCTCCCCAGCACCCTATTCCACATTACATTACACTCTTATCTAGAATTTGAATTCCTCTGGGACAACCAGGAACAGGAGGCTCTTGGCTCAGAAGTGTCATGGCAATCATTTGCCCTCAGAGTCCAAGAT
>NC_045030.1:160943663-160949404 GCF_008632895.1 Mastomys coucha
GATGCAAATCACTAGCAGTTCAGAGTGTAGCCGTGCATGACAGAAACTAGATAAGGCAGGACAAAGTGGTGGAAAGAAGAAACAGCATGCTTTCACTTCAAACTAGCAAAAGAGGAAAAGTGTGTCATAGGTCACATATCTCTGTGGGAAATTCCTAGTGAAATGACAGACAGCAGGGATGATGTCTATTTTCTAGCCCTGAACCATTGGGTTACAGGCAAGATTAGTATAAAATATCCTTCAATTGTGTGGGACAGTTTTGTGGGTAGTCAGGAAACACCATTTTATGCAGCTTTCTAACTGGTGTCCAAATATTCTTCAAGCAAATATGTTCTCCAGAGAATCATAGGTCCTCAACCCAGAAAATACTGGCTTGCAATAAATACTTTCCTGGGCCTTTTCATTGTCTTCAATTCTTAAGTATTCAAAACCATTTATTTTTACAGTCTTCTTTTAAAATTTCCTTTAAATTCTACAGGACACATAGTCCTTCTGCCCCCATTTCATTTCTACTTGATCACACAATAGAAGAGTCTATATATTTTAGCCAGTTATAGTACATCTGTAATCCTAGAACTTGGGAGGTAGAGGTAGGAGGACCAAGAATTCAAAACAAATCTTTGTCACAGAGCAAATCTGAGCCTACACTGGGCTACATAAAACTCTTATCAAAAACAAAAACCAAGAATCCATGTTATAGTTATGCATTGTGCTGCTTGAGGTATGATGAATTAAAGTTCCAGACTTGTCCCAGCTTTTGATAATGTGACTCTACATTGCCATCTACAGAGTTCATGTTCAAGAACTAATCAATCTAGTAACAAAACAATTACAAAACAATTTCAAAATGTTTTAATAAACTTACAGCTTTATGTTAGGTTACATTCACCATCATCCTTTTCAAGAAGAAAGACACTACTGCTGATGCCAAGAAGCACTTGCTGACAGGAACCAGGTGTAGCTGTCCCCTGAGAGGTTTTACCAGCACCTGACCAATACAGATATGGAAGCTCACAGCCAATCATTGGACTGACCCCAGGGTCCCCAATGGAGGAGTTAGGGGAAGGACTGAAGGAGCTGAAGGGGATTGCAACCCCATGGGAAGAACAATATCAACTAACTGGACCCCTCAGAGCTCGCAGAGACTAAACCATCAACCTAAGAGTATATATACATGGAAGGATCCATGACTCCAGATACATATATAGCAGAGGATGGCCTTATCTGACATCAGTGGGAGGGGAGGTCCTTAGTCCTATGGAAGCTTGATGCCCTAGTGTAGGAGGTTGCTAGAACAGTGAAGTGGGAGTGGGTGAGTGGGTGGAGCAGCAACCTCATAGAGGCAAAGGGGAGGGGGGAGACGAGGGATGGGTTGGAGGGTGTTTGGAGGGGTAACCAGGAAGGAGGATATTATTGCAAATGTAAATTAATAAAATGATTAATAAAATAGAAACTATATACATGCACATTCACAAACATGATAACACCACCATCACCACACCACCAACAACCCAAAGTGCATGTATGTTGTTAATAATTTAAACATTGTTTGGAAGATCTGAGTTTTCCATTTGTTTGCTGAGGGTCTAAGATAGAGAAGACTTGAAGTTGATCAATATAATCGAGATCGTAAAGCCTGTCACCATTTTCATTTTTCTGCATTTGTTTCATTAAAATTCCTCTAGTTCATGAGGGCCCATTTACTTCACATTTCCCTTCAGTCAATGATCGTTTGAGACAGATGTGTGTGGCAGATGTGGGCAGTCTATGAGAGACTGGGCCATGGTACAGGTATACAGTCTTTTGTGTCTCTCTTGTAGATGTTCAGGGGTTGTAGCTCTGTGATGGTCTCTATATTCTAACTTCTTAGAGACCTCCCCCAGCCCTTTATGCAATGCAATATTGCCTCCAACCACTCATTACCTTGCTCCAATATAACAAAGAAAATCATGTTTCTGGTATAAAAGGTTAAAGCTTTACTTCTCTAATTTCTCTAACTTATTTTGGACACATTTTAGAGTGATAAAAATGTTGTTAAGTTAGTATGAATATTTGCTATTTTCTGCTCTCCTGTATTTTTCCTATGTAAACTCCAGGTTTTTTTAGACAAGTTTTTCCTGTGTACCTAGGTTGGCCTCAAACCCTAGATTCCCTAGGCTCTTTCTCCATAGTGTACCACCACACAACAGCAATTGCCTCAGTTTTTGACAGCTTACATTGCTATGATAAGTTTGTTACAATAAAGAGAGGTACACTGTTATGTTACTGGCAACTAAAGTCCATTTCACCAGATTTTTTTATTAATGTCCTTTTGCTGTTCTGGGAAACAATGTAGGTGTTACATTGCACTTAGTTGTCATATCTTTTTAGTTTCCTTTGGTCTGTGACAGGGGCCTAATTTTTCCTTATTTTTTATGACCTTGATAGTTCTGCATCAGACTCATAAGTTATCTGGTAGAATGTCTGCCAAATTCGAATGTTCTGACCTTTTTTTCTTTTACCTGATTGGACTAGTTATGGGCTTTATGAAGAAGATTACAGATGTATGTTCTCTCTCATTCCATTATGTCAGCAGTACATGCCATCCCCATGACTTAATACTGGTGATGCTCTCATCAATCACCTGGCCAAAAGAGCCGTGGCCAGCCTTTCTCCACTGCAGGTTATTTTGTTATGTTGATCACAAAATGCAGTTTGTAGCCAAAACAGGACAGATGAGGCTAAGCTCTACATCCCAGAGGAAGAAGCATCTACATCAATTAGGGAAAGGTAGTCTTCCACTCATTTATTTCTACTAACTCTCTCTCTATTTCTCTCTCTCTTGCTTGCTCGCTTGTTTTCTTTCTTTGTTTAGATGTTATACATCTATGCCTGCGTGTATATATGTGCACCACATGCATGTCAAAACCAACTGGATGCATGTCAAGGCATCACTGGATTCCCTGGAAACGAGTTGCAGACGGCTGTGAGCTGCCATGTTTGTGCCAGGAATTTAATTCAGATCCTCTGAAAAAGCAGTAAGTGCCCTTAACCACTGAGCAATCTTTGCACCTCTTCCCATGAGTTTGTTAAATTGCTTATTTATGTCAGCATGGATCTGTAATTTTTTAATTATTTTTACAGTTAGGTACTAAAGCAGGATAATATCCATGTCTTGTTACTCAAACATGCCAGGTTTGCTATTGAGAGCTCTTTGAGGCTGACTTCTGTATTCTGCTGACACATTGTCTGCTATGTTTTCCTTCTTTCCTCCCTTTCTTCCCTTCCTAGTTTTGAAACAGAGTGTCTATCATCCAGGCTTCCTGGAACTATCCCTGTGGCCCAGGATGGCCTTGAGCATGCAGTCTTCCTGTCTCTAACTTATGTGTGTTGGGATTACAGGCATGTGCCTCATGTCTAGCTGTCTTCTTAGTTTCTCCTACTACAAAGTCCATGTAGATATACTGTTATTTTCTCAGTCATTGCTCCAAAATCAGCTGCTTCTCCAAAGGTTACTGTTTCCTTTTCTTGGATCTTGGCATAAACCAGTGTTTCTCAACCCATGGGTAGTGATCCCCACAAGTCTCCCATATCAGATATCATGCATTCTAGATATTTACATTCTGATTCATAATAGTAGCAAAACTACAGTTATGAAGTAGCAACAAAATAACTTTATGGTTGGGGGGGTCACCACATATAATAGAGCTGTATTAAAGGGTTGCAGCATTAGTAAGTTTGAGAACCACTGGGACCTTTCAATGTGAGAAGAGTCTTAATAGAATCCATGTGCCTTCACCTGAAAGTTGATCACACTAATTCCAATTACAATGATTTATTGGTATAAGACTCTCTTAATGTACTTAATAAGTGCCTATTATTAGAACTAAATATGTTATACGTATGGAGTGTCAATCTTCTCAACTCAGCAATCTTCAAGGAAATAGCACATAAAGAATTCCTTTTTCCAGATGGAAAAATAATACATAATAAGATGAACTTATGTTTCATTATTTGTACTTATTTTAGCATAAGAAAAAAATCTGAGCCAGAGTTTGAAAACTATCATCCATGTAATCTGTGGCTATGTAAATGTTTAAAGTAGTACACCGATCTCAAATCTGGAAAGTAAATCTCACAGAAAGATTGTGAGCCAAATGTCAGTATCCGCCAATATTTGGAAGTTGAAACCAAATTCCCATTGGAATACCATTTGAAGGTAGAACATCCCAGGCCATTAATTAGGTTATAAGAATGGGATTAGTCTTGCTTAGGTAATAGGCACTGAAGCTGGGTTTAATAGCTCATTTTCTGTAATCTCAAAACTCAGGAGGACTGAGAGTTTCAGATCAACCTGGTCTACTGAGTGAGACCTTGTTTCAATAACAGCAACCACGAACTAACAAACCAACCAACCAAACAGGAAGTGTGGGGGAGAGTTCCTTGACTTCTCAGTTCCCTTCTGCAAGAAGACCAATGAGAAGATGGCCATCTACAGAAGCAGGTATTCAGCAACCCCTGTACACACTCAAAGTCTTTAAGATTCCATGCTACAAGAAGGAAATTATCATCTTCCTTTCTCTCCTTTCCTGCAGTGCCAGAGGTTGAACCCAGGATCGTGGCCATAAAATGCTGCATCACTGAGCCATACTACCAGCCCTTGGTGTTTATTGCTTAAGCTTCAGTCACGTATATTTGTCATAGCAGTCTACACAGTGACACATAGCAAGTCCCATTGAGAAATCACCTGACAAACATACTATTATTGCAAATGTGGCTCCTGGCCATGTTGAACATTATTTTCAATAATGTATTTTATAAGCATAATTCTAAACCCAACTGTCAGGATACCCTGAGGTTAGACATACTGAGAAAGTATTACTCAAAGACTTGAATGGACATGTACATAGGCATGGGCATGTCAAAGACCAGTGCCTTGGTCCCTGTGAGTGTCAAAGACTTCCCTGGGTGAGGCTCAGAGAGATGGCAAAGACTCTTTTTGGTCTGTATATGGATATTGATCGTGCTTACAGAAAATGCCCACCATAGCTTTCTTCACATAGATATGCAGTCTGAAGACTGCTCCATAACAGACATTATTCCTACTGAGATTAGCTAAACCTGTCTCTCTGTTCAGCTGTTTATCATATACCCTGCTTCCTTATTTTTTATATGTAATAACCATTGCTTCTTGTTTAGGTGTGTGTGCCCTGCCTCCCTGCTCAATGGTACAGTGATTATGCTGTGCTTCTAGGCTACTGTGGCTTCTCAAACTTAGAGCAGACTCCTTGGTCCCAGCTTTTGTGTCTACATGCCTGTCATTTCTTTAGTGTCTGTACTTGTTGCCCCTAGTCAGGATTATGGGACCTAAGCCATGCAAAGATGTAGCACCCACCAAACAGCACTGAGAAGAGACCCAAATTTTCTGGAGATTTAGTGAGTAGCTAATATAGTGTCAAGAAATTATGTCCCACTACTAATCTGAGGTTTTAATGGTCAGGGCATTCTCATAAAACAACTCTGGTACTAGGATTAAAAGATGACTGAATCCGGTCACTGTAGTCTTCTTCAGAGGGGAGAATAGGATCCTAGAAGGACAGATGTGCCAGTTGTCCCTCTATGGGCTTCAGGTTTCATGACTCCAGGCTTCTTTTTCCTTGGTACTAAGCCTCTTTGTTTGCACTTGTCTCATCTGCCAAAAGGAACTAAGGCATTGGGAAAAGCTTAGTGATAAGCAATGTCTCTGCCTCAGAGGTACGGGT
>NC_045030.1:160949637-160958251 GCF_008632895.1 Mastomys coucha
AGAATGAAAACCAGTCTCCTCTAAGAAAGCCAAGATGTGTTTCCCTGAGTCCCCACTAGTTTAGCAATGTGTGCCGTTTCCATCGGGCATCTCTGCTGATTGATCTACATGCGTACTTGAATTGCTATTAAAATCTCACAAAACAACTCCTGTTTATAAACACTCCAAGCTTTTACTCAGGAAAATTGCCGTGAATTTCCTGCATGCATATAGACTTATTTCTATCCAGACAAGCCTCAGGATAGACTGTGACCAAACTTCTTCAGCTTTGAATGGTCCTGTACTCAGTTGTACAGTATGTGGGGGCTCTTCACAGAGAGTGTGTTTATGTGGGTTTTCAAGTCAATTTCCTGTGTGATATCCTGCTTCGTTTATGCACTTACACCATTTCAGGAGAATGAAAGAACTAATCATAACACTTTGTAGGGTTTTTTTTTTTTTTCAAATATTCTCCTCCCAAGTGTCTAAAATTGCTTCACATAGATTTCCTCGGAGATTACCAGAAATAAGTCTCTTGAGTTAGTTAGGACAGGTAGAGTGCTAATGTCTTTATAATTGTTGGGATGAAGAAAATGAGGCTACAAATGAGATGCTTGCTAAGTTCAGCACTAAAAAGCAGCAATATCTGGACATTTAGGGGATAGTGCAGTGGAAAATATCCAGGGATGTCTGTCTAAATCACATGACTGAGTCCTAATCCTCTTTGTGAGACAGTAAGAGGGAAGAGGCAATAGAGAATGCTTGAATTATAGAAAGAATATGACTTCATTTCAAACCCCACCAGGAAAAATAAACCTAACTACCTCCTTTTCCACATACATAGGTTCACTAACTAGGATGTCAGTTTTGAATCATAAATAATGTATATCACATTCTAATTGGAAAATGAAGGTACAAGCCTTTGTCCCATTACTACTGTTATTACTATGTTACTTACACAAGACAGTGAAGTGGTCATTAGTAAGATTTAAAAGATGAGCATGAGGCAGAGATCTGTATTTGGTTTAGTTGAAGTCTGTCAGGGAAACAACAGCCCCTACTTGTCTGTTAACTGGTACAATAAGAGTTGTTTGCCCACCTTTTGATTTGCTGGCTGCTTAATATTTCATTGTCATAGAACCTGAGAAAAGAGGTTTTGCTGCTGCTGTTGTTGTTCTTTTATCCTGCTCAAACAAAATGTGCAGTGTTGGAGATGGAACCCAACCCTTCCACATGCTAGGCAAATATCCTACCCCTGAGCTACATTCTCAGTTCTTTTAAACCTAGAACCAAGCTCTTTGTCTTTCTTAACCTGGAACCATGCTGGCACCTGAAGTTTAGCAGGGGGGGCATGACCCTGAAAATTAACATATAAGATTCTGTGTGTTTAATTTGGTGATAAAGTAATCACTGTCCCTAATGGTAGGTAGACAGTAATATTGGTGTCAGACGTGGTCTTTATATCTTAAGTTGGCCTTGAACTTACCACAATATAACTATTAAGTAGGCACTGAGCTATATCCTTAGCCCCACTAAGGACTCTTAAGATATTTCCTAATAGGCTTCAGGCTGCCCATTCACTTTTCTTTTCTTTCTTCTCTTTTTTCTTTTCCTTCCTTCTTCCCCCACCCTCTCTCCCTTCATTTCTGTTTGTTTTTTGTTGAACTTCTTTGTTTTATTTTGTTGTTTCATTTTTTGACACAGGGTTTCTCTGTGTAGCACTTGCTGTCCTGGAACTCACTCTGTAGGCAAGGTTGGCTTAATGCACAGATCCACCTGCCTCTGCCTCCTGAATGCTGGGATTAAAGGAATGTTCCCACCACCTCCCAGCTCCCATTCAGTGGTAATGCCAATAATATACTTTTATTTTTTTTTTATTTTTTATTTTTTTTTGTTTTTTCGAGACAGGGTTTCTCTGAGTAGTCGTGGCTGTCCTGGAACTCACTCTGTAGACCAGGCTGGCCTTGAACTCAGAAATCCGCCTGCCTCTGCCTCCCAAGTGCTGGGATTAAAGGCGTGCACCACCACCACCCGGCCAATAATATACTATTTATCTGATGGTATATTACATTTTAATTTGTTCTTTGCATATAAAAGAGAAGCATTCTTACTATTGGTTCCAAATCTTACAAAGCATGACTTTGAGATTGTAGGTAGGTATTGATGATATTTTGAATGAGTATTTTGAATATAAACTTGATGGGATTAAGAAATGCACTGGGTATTAGTGAAGAGTATAACTGTGAGGGCATCTCTAGAAAGGATTGGTGATGGGATAAGTCTTTCCTTGAATGGAAAATATCACCAATGGCTAGGAGCTTTTGTGAATATTTTTAAGAGATCAAAGGATAAAAGATAGTGTTGCTGTTCTCCTTTCTCTGCTTCTTGATCTGCTATATATGATCAAGCACCTCTTGCCACATCTTCCTCACCATGATGGGCTACAAAACCAGAAGCCCCAAATAAATCCTTCCATAATGTTGCTTTCTCTTGCCACAGTGAAGTTTTGATGAATAATGAAGACTTCAATCACAAAGATGGTAGCTAGCTCAGAGAAAAAAAAAAAAGAAGGCCATGGAAAAAGAGGTCCCAGACTTCAGATGTTATTGCTCTTGTGCACACAGCTCTACCCCAAGGTATGAATAAGGCCACTTTATGCATAAGTTAGTTGAGTCAGACTTTCTGTCATTTACAACCAGAAGAGCTCTAGAAAACAAGTCTACATCATAGATTTCTTGAAATGACAGACTTAGATAAATACAATGCAGTACAAAGATCCCTTCTTCAGATACCTAATGCTTAGTCAATATTCTGTATTTTATATGTAACATGTATGCATTTATATTGCTACATTATGACTTTGACAACTAGTTTTTAGGAACATATGTTCATTCATTTGTTTGATTTTCTTGACATAATTTGGTTTTATAGCCTAGGCTGGCCTTGAACTAGCAGTAATCCTTTTGTCTGAGCCTCCATCATGCCTGGCTCAAAGATTATTTTTCAAAATATTTTAAATGACCCAGAATATAACCTTTCATAGAACAGTTGCTCAGAATCTTATAAATGTGATTTTCTTTAAAAAAAAACACATGAATTGATTGCTCATTTAATAATTACAGGAAATTATAGGTAAGTATGTTTAAAATGGATATCATTATCAGAAGCCTCAAGTTTTTTTCGACAAAATAAAATGTTTATGGGGTTTATATTTTACTATCTCTTGAAGCTAAGGAAGGTTTATAAAGAATACATATCCAATATGAACATAGTATTGCATATATTTACATTTACAATTTTATTATAAATAAATATACTAAAATTTAACAGTTCTTCACTTACTGAAAGCAAGGCATATCCAGGAAGATTTTTAGGTATGTGAACCTAATAATTTTTCCTCTAAAAGCAAATATGGTTCTCAGTTTCCAGTTGACTGAGCAATTAGTGTTAGAGCTGGCCCAGAAGTTGGGGTAAATCTCAGGAGAACTGTTTCTCAGACACTGTCAGGTGGCAGAAGTGCATGCACACTGATTGTCCAGATACATGTTCAGGCACATGTATGAAGACACAGCAAGAGTTTATTGAGAACCATTGGAAATTTTAAAATAAATCAATCTAATGAAACTATTTTTTTTCCAATGCTAAACTTTGACTTGATTTTCCTTGCAGGACAGTAGAATTTTCCAAAAGTTACCTTGACTTTTTATGTTTATGTTTTCATTTGCTTTGTTGCCAAAAATAGGGCCTATGGTCTTGCACATGCTGAGTTAACAACTTTATAGCCAAGCCCTATTCTTAGTTGAGGTCTTATTTTGTTCCTCTGCCTTTCTTTTCTTTTCTTCTTTCTCCCTTTTGCTTCCCTCCATTTCCTTCACTGTCTTATTCTCTTTTTCCATTTCCTATCTTTTTTTTGAATTATGAAGAAAATATGCAGTCTTTAATTTTCTTAAAATTAGTGGTCATCATTTTGAGGTAAGGTACATTCTAACCCTAACCCCTTTAAGGTCAGTCAGTTGACTTTTTGATTGTTCTTTCTGCCTCATTCACTCCTTCATCAAGCCTAGTTGGCTGTTTGCTTATGCAAAGGTCTAGAGTATTGGTATTATTGTATGCATTTTTGGAAACTCTAGGATAAACAAAAGTGAAGAAGAGAGAAGTATATCTCTGAGTAAAGACTATAAACAAAGAAAAAATATTGATTATGGACTATTAAAACTTCAAAACTACGTGTTCACTGTGCTTTCTTACAGTGAGAGTAAAATCAGTGAGGTTTGTGTGTGTGTATGTGTGTGCATCTGTGTGTGTGTGTGTGTGTGTGTGTGCATGTGTTTAGAAAAATGTATCTTGAATTGCTGCTAAATGGATTCTGTCATTTTTCAAATGCAAGAAATGATGTTTGAATGTACTCTATAATTGCACAGCATTTGCAAGAACACTCTCTTTTTCCCTATCTGCACAAAATCTTGGGTTTCCAGGACTGAAAAGTAAAAATAGGGAGGGCCTATTGAAAAGAGTAGACATTTTTATTCTTCACAGAATAAAATGTAACTTGAAGACATCAACCCTTTCTTCCTTAAATTGTCAATGTATAATAATTGTTCAACCAAGCAAAAAGTCCTCCATGCTGCATAATTTTCTCTAACTAAATGTTCACTCAAGGAGGATAGATTCTTTTTATTCTCTAATAGAAGTTTATATGACAATTTTAACACAAGTAACGCTCATGATTTAGTTACAAACATCTTTGGAATTTTTCAAAACTTTCACATTTTTGTTAACTTTCTGTTTTATGAAATCTTCTGAAAAGTAATTCTTTCTGCTGGCTAAATGTTTCAAGTGTTTCTTTCAGGCTTTTGTTGTCTCAGATGAATTAATGACATACTGAGATATGTTTATTTCTTTTAAAATGACTTCTGTATGTGTATGTATCTCTGTCTGTGTCACTTTATGTGAGTGTGGTGAATGTGTATGTGCACTTACGTGTAGGCATGCGTGTGTGTGTGTGTGTGTGTGTGTGTGTGTGTGTGTGTGTGTGCCTACATGCTTGCATGCAGAGGCTTAAGGATTATGCCAGGTACTCTATCATTCCCTGGCTTATTCCCATGAGACAGTGCCTCTCTCTGAACCTGAAACAAGGATGACAGCCATCAATCCCTAGTGTCCATTCCAGCTCTGCTCAACTCTTCTTCACTGCTCGGCTTACTTGCATGAGTGATTATGCCTGGCTTTTTACATGGGTACTGGGGATTTGAACTCAGGTCTTCATGGTTGCATAGAAAGGTTTTACTGGCTGAGCTAACTTCCTAGCCCCAGGTGTATTAATTTTTTTTGAGTAAGTCAGCTAATGAAACATTTCTTGGCCTTAGTTTGATATAGTAGAGAAAACTCAGCTTAAATCAATTTTGAATCAAAAAATTATTTTGCCAAATGGCTAGATAATTTTTGATGGGTTTAAATTTTTAAGTCAGCTTCTAAGTTATCAATTCTCAACCTAGGTGTCAAAACCCTTTCTCAAGGGTCAACTAAGACCATCAGAAAACACACATACACACACAGACACATGCACACACACCCACACACATTACAATTCAGAACAGTAGCAAATTTTCAGTTATGAATTAGCAACAAAAATAATTTTATAGTTGGGGTCACCAAAATATGAGGTACTATATTAAAGTGTCAAAGCACTAGGCAAGTTGAGAACCACTGTCTTAAGTCAAATGTAAGCATCAGTATAAAGTTCAAGAACTCCTCCTATAAAGTAACAACAACCTGAACTTAAGCTGTCCCCTCTTGTCTACTCTTTCTTTAAGGCTTTTTTTTTTTTTTCTGGGAGACTCCATTTAGCAATGACCAGTAATGTTCTATTAAGACTGCTCTTGTTGCTGGGCAGTGGTGGCACACTCCTTTAATCCCAGCACTTGAGTTGCAGAGGTAGGCAGATTTCTGAGTTTGAGGCCAGCCTGGTCTACAGAGTGAGTTCCAGGACAGCCAGGGCTACACAGAGAAACCCTGTCTCGAAAAAAAAAAAAAAAAAAAAAAAAAAAAAAAAAAAAAGAAAAAGAATGCTCTTGTTTTTATGTGCATGGAAAACAAACAAAACAAAACAAATCCCTGTTCTCTCCCTCTGCTATCTCCTTTTAAAAGCAAAAATTGCTTTGAAAAAGGTTGCTATCCATCTTGCTGTAGCAGATATTATTAACAACTATATCTTATATTTTCAAGCCAGATCACTTCCTGGGGATGTTTCTTGAATCAAAAAGCATCAAACATCTGTTTTTCATTGTAACCTTACAGTTCCAGTGACAGATAACTGCTATTATATTAATGCCAGAAAGACGGCTTTGGCCATCTAAAAGTCTGTAGGCCAGGTTCTTTTTCTTCTCTTTTTACCAATTGTTTGCTAGACATAACCCTATTCTTTTTCCCTTTCAGATACCTGACTCAGATTTTGGAAGGGAAATCATATGGGAGTTTTGCATGAGCAGTCAACCTTGTGAAGAGCAAAGGAAACAAGTACAGGTTCATGGTAAGCCATGAAAGGATGTGCAAGGGTGTAGCTATTATAATCACACTTGAAGGGTTTATATGGTGACTTTGAGGAAAAATATTTAAAGTTGCACTTTCTCTTCATCCATGTGCATGGGGTATGTTGGCAAGGGGACTTCAATTTTGGAATCTCCAAAATTCCTGCCAAGTCATGTTTTGCCATATCCTAGTTCTATGCCTCTGGCTCACTCTGTCTCTCTGGATCGGTTGTCTCACTTTGTAATGTAGAAGAATGTTGTCAAAAACTGAAATAAGTTCACTCAGTATCATGGTATCAGGTCCATAGAGATCTGCCAGTAATTAATTATTTGTTAGCTTCTCCTTCCAAGACAAGCAGGTGTAAACCCTATTTCATGCCATCTATCAGCTCTTACCTGAATACAATAGGGCTAGCCTTTCCTTGAAAAATAAAATGAGTCATGTGTTCAGAGAGATGGGAGGACTCACAGGATATTTCTAAAGAACTCCCTAGAAATGGTTATTCTACTGAGATTTTAGATGTATTCGTTTTCTTTTCTTGACAGCAAGGCAGGAGAATCACTGTGATTTCTAGGCCAGCCGAAGCTACATAATACATTCTAGACAAGCTTGGAATACAGAGAAAGATTGTGTTTCAAAATTATAAAAATAAATGGCATGTATTTTATTGAATATATAATCCCAGGCTCAAAAATACATACAATGGTGATGAAATCTCCTAGCATCGATAACATGATAAACACCAACTGAAATGAAAAGAAAATGGGGTAAAAATAATTTTTGAGTTATGTGAACTAACAAAGTAATAAAGAACCAGAGGAAAGACATCCACACAACATCCTAAGACCCACTAGACTTACAATCTAAAGGTGGGGAGAAGGTGTGTATGTTCATGGGCAGGAGGAGAATGTTACAGGATTCTGGATTTGGGAATTTTGATTTTCAAAATCAAGGAAAATAGAAGAACCATGACTTTGGAGTGGGAAGAATAAGGAAAAGTCATAGTAACAAGAAAAATAAAATGGTCTGGGTATGGCTTTTGCATCAAAAGAAGAGACGGGGATCCACAGAGTGGTGAGTAAATGTGCCACAATCCAGCAGTGACCTGGGATGGGACCTGGAAAATAGCCTTTTTGATATTTTCGGGTGCCCCGACAAGAAATAATGCATTTCCCTTTTTGAGTTAGTGTGCAGACATAAACACATCTGTATTTATTGAGAGTAGAGGAGATGTTTTTTCAAAAATAAAAGCAATAACAAATTCCAAGGACTTTTCCTTTCTGCTTTGATATTGATCTCTTGGCCTATGACTCCCACGTACTAGATGGCAGAAGCTCTTGAATATATCCCCAAACCATACCTTGAGGAAATCTTCTGGAAACAGTGACAGATTCCATTTACACCATACCTAGTTTGACAATGAAGTTGCATAACAAATTTATGTTTGTATATGGAAAAAATTTTACATCAAACACACATAACCTCCTATATTGCATTTTTATCAGAAATATAAATTACAATATAACCTATTAATGAAAACAATTAATATGAGTGTCATATAAACATAAACTTGTATCCTATGCATATAGACAGTTTTTCTTTCCTGCAAAGTGTTCTTTCTAATAGAAATTTATTTTAAATTTCTCGCATGTGTGTGAGTTTGTGTAGTGGCATGTACATGTAAGTGTAGTACCAGCAGAGGTCAGAAACATGGGCTGGAGTTAGAGGCAGTTAATTGTGACCTGCCTAATATGGATGCTGGGTACGAAATTCAGATCCTCTGGGAAAGTAGTGATGCTCTTAACCAATTAGCCATAGCTCCAACCTCACAGACAATGTGTTCATAAAGCAGAGATAACTGCTTGCTAAACTTTCAAATGAGCTCTTCTTTTCTTTATTCTATTTTCTTTTTGAGTCAGGATCTTATATGATAGTGGCCCAAGAACTCATTATATATCCCACTGCCCTCGAACTGTTAACAGCATTCCTTCTTCAGCCTACTGAGTGCTGTGATTACAGGCATGAGCCATGTAGCCTGGCTTCAGATCTATGTCTCTCTCTCTCTTTCTTTCTCTCTCTCTCTCTCTCTCTCTCTCTCTCTCTCTCT